>NW_028270142.1:120852291-121002574 GCF_037043375.1 Chiloscyllium plagiosum | reverse complement strand
CCTGGAAAAATGCCCAATGGGTCTTTCTAGTCCTTCATCATCCTCCTGCAGGAGCATTGCACCGACACCCACATCACTGGCATCGATAGCCACCTTGAAAGGCTTTGTGTAATCCGGAGTGGCGAATATCGGGCAAAACCCAGGTTTGAGGTGCCTTTTGACAGTCTGCTGTCCACTGAAACTTCTTGCCCTTTCTTAACAATTCAGTTAGTGGAGCAGCCAGACTGCTAAAATTTGACGCAAACTTTCGGTAAAATCCACGCAATCCCAGGAACCCAGTAGTACTGCTTTTGTTTTGTCGACAGTGTGGAAAATTCCCCAACTGCTTTCATTTTTGCGTCCCGTGGGACCATTTGTCCATGTCCAATAATATGGCCCAGGAAGGTGACTTGGAATTTGGCAAATTCACTTTTATCTAGGTTTACTACCAAACCTGCCTCCCAAAGTTGATCAAACAAGTTCAATAAATGCTGTAAATGTTCCTTCCATGAGTGACTACAAATCACCAGGTCATCAATGTCCACCATACAGTTGGGTAATCTGGCAATGACCTTATTAGTCGGTCTCTGAAAAGTGGCTAGAGCATTTTTCTTACCAAATGGCAGGACTTTGAACTGATATAGTCCATTTGGCATTACGATAGCTGAAATTAACTTTGCTTTCACTGACAGAGGTACTTGGCAGTAGCCTCTGAGCAAGTCAAAGTTAGAAATGTAAGCTACCTGTCCTACTTTTCTGACGCAGCCCACTACCATGGAATTTGATATGCATCAGTTTTTGTAACTGCATTGACTTTACAATAGTCCTAACATCTGTCTTTGGCACACCATGACTGTGGGTGAGCACCAGTCACTGTAACTCACTTCGATTATGCCATCTTGGAGAATGTGCCCCATCTCCTTCTGAACCTGTGTCAACTTTAGAGGGTTATGCCTATAAGGATGTTGCTTAATCGGTACAGCATCTCCTTTCTCTACATCATTCAAAGATGGGTTAGTAGTTCCCAGTTTATTTCCGCATATCTCCCCATGTGATAGTAATAACTCTTTCAGGTCATTTCAATTTTCTTGTGGAAGGTAACTCAACAATTTATTCCAATTTTTGACAACTTCCTCATTGTCCAATTTGTTTTGAGGAATGTCCAATTCAGAATCCTCTGAACTTGGATCTTCCTTCTGTGCTGTAATCATTAACACCTTCTCCCCTTGCTTTCCTTCCCTATCAAAATACCTTTTGAGCATATTCACATGACACACTCTGTGAGATTTCTTCTTGTCTGGAGTCCTTATCACTCCATTTCCTCTCAATTTGATAAGGTCTACTAAACCTTGCTTCTAAAAGCTTACCTGTTACTGGAAGTAACACCAATTCTGTATACCCAATTGCAAAATTGTGAATTTGTGATTTCTTATCTGCCTCCTGTTTCATTGTATGCTGTGATACTTTTAAATGCTGCCTAGCCAACTCTCCAGCTCTATTTAATTGTTCTCTAAAATTTGATACATGGTCCAAATGGGTGGACTCTAAATTCTGACTTATTAATTTCTCCTTAATCGATTTTAATGGTCCTCTTACTTCATGCTCAAACATAATTCAAATGGACTAAATGTACTTGATTCATTTGGTACATCTCTGATCGCAAAAAGTACAATAGATTCCCTTGTCCCAATCATCTGGATGATCCTGACCATAAGTCCGCAAAATGGTCTTTAGTGTTTGACACCATTTCTCTAGCACTCCCTGTGATTCCAGATGGTATGCAGTATATTTGAATTGCTTTATTCCCAAGTTATCCACAATGTCCTTAAATTGTTTGGATGTGAAGTTTGATCTTTGATCTGACTGGATCTCTATTGACAATCCATATTGAGTAAAAAGAATTTAAGTAATTCTTCTACAAACCTTTTTGCTGTGATGTTGCGTAATAGGATTGCCTCTGGAAATCTAGTTGACACATCCATTATTATTAACAACTACATATTCCAACTTTTTGTTTGAGGTAGGGGACCCATGCAAGCAATCAAGACTCTTGTGAAAGGCTCCTCAAATGCTGGAATAGGTATTAAAGGTGCAGGTTTTATTACTGTCTGTAGTTTTCTGATTAGCTGACATGTATGACGTCTGGCAAAATTCAATTACATCTTTGTGTAGTCGAGGCCGTTAAAAATGTCCTTGTATTTTAGCCTGTGTTTTCCTCACCTCCAAATGACCTCCAAGTGGTAGCTCATGCGCTACTTGCAGCACTTCCTTTCTGTACCCTACGGGCAAAACAATTTGATGAATCTTTGCCTATTCTCATCTGCTCAAATGTGTGATGGTCAACATTTCCTCATTAAAACATCATTTGTTCAGTAATAACACACAGGGATGCATTTACTCTCTTTCCCTGAAAATGCCCTTTGGTATAACTGTTTTAAGTTCTCATCTTTCTGCTGTAATTTAATCAGCTTAGCAGAGCTAAAGATATTGACATGTTTACCTTATTTGCTCCTTCTTAGTCCCACTTATCTGCTCAAAAAATGACTTGCATAATGCTATGTCAGCTTCCTTATTTGTGCCTTTTGATACTTCCTGCATCAGCTTGTGCCTCTGTGATGATGTGATCACGCGATCAGGGAAAATTTCTGGATAAACATTCTCCAAGTCTTCAGTTGCCAGCGTCTCCACTGGCCTTTCAACTAGAGTAGGCAGCACACCTCCCGGTTAATCAGTACTATCATTTGCAAGGACAAATTGTATTCCTGGAGCTGAGAGTCTGTCCAGTACTCCTACCACAAATTCTCCACTCTTCTCTGGAATCTCTAGCCTCACTTCACATAATTAAGCACTTTTTGTCTCACCATGAGACAAAACTTTTTACTAGTACCTTTTTTGGCAATAGTCCCTCAGGAATACATATCTCCTCATCCTTCAGCATTACAGACTGAGAGGATCCTATGTCCCTTAATGTTGTAATCTCCTTATCTCCTGCCCCTGGCCTATGTGAATAAACGTTACCCTCATGTATACATTCTTTAAGCAGATCTGGCACTTCCTCCTTAATCAATCTCTGAACATCTTGTACACTCTGGGGCAGTTGTCTAACTTCCCTTATGCTTTTTGTTACTTATCCAACAAAACTCCCAGGCTTGTCTGATTTTCGTACATCTGGCTTTCTCCTAGCCCACCAACACTGTGACTTTGTGTGGCTCACGTTATTACAATGAAAGCACCGGAGCTTTTTAACTTTTTTGTCCCCCTCAAGGGCTTCTTTTTTACCCTGTGGTAAGTTATCCCTGTGATCTTGCCTTTCCACATGAGGATTTCTCTTTGCTCCAATTTCTATCCCTCATGAACTGAAAATGATTCTGGAAGCCAAACCAAGTTTATGGACCAGCTTATAGTCATCAGCCACTTCAGCTGCTAAACTTGCTGTTTTACCTCTCTGTCCTTCCACATGAGTTTGCAATACTTCAGGCAATGAATTTTTGAATTCCTCCAAAATAATTACCTCTAAGGGCATCAAAGGTTTGCTCGGTTTTTAAAGCTCTGATCCATCTATCGCAATTACTCTGTTTGATCCTTTCAAACTCAATATAGGTTTGATGAGACATTAGGTCTCCCACTGCAACTCCCAGGTCATTTCCTCAGCCTTGATGAGACATTGTCTATCGGCTTCTGGTACAAGCTCATATGTCTTTAAAATTACTTTTTTCACCTCAGATCCCCCAGATACCTCTTCTGACAGTGATGCGAATACCTCACTAGCACTACCTACAAGGTTTGTTTGGGTCAACAGAACCTGCATTGACACTGGCCACTGCGTTTGTTTAGCCACCTTTTCAAATGAGATGAAAAAGGCTTCCACATCCTTTTCATCAAATTAAGGCAATGCTTAATTGAACATACTTAAACAGTTTCCCACCAGGCTTCTGACTACCAGGGGCTTGCTCATCCTCACTCTCTTCCTCACTGAGCCTTCCCTCAGCCTTTATCCCCCGCCTTTTAAGCTGACTTTCCTTTTCAAGTGTCAGTTTTTTAACTTCAAAAGTTCTCTCTTTTTCCCTCTCTTCTGATTCTCTCTCTTTTTCTCTCTGTTCTGCTGCTCTTTACTTTACCCTCTCTTCTGCTTTTAGTCGTAACTCAAACTGCCCTTTCCTTATCTCTTGCCTCCAGCTCAAGCTGCTTCATTTGCAATCGAATTCTTGCCATCTCGAAAGATTCTGATGGTTTCTCCAGCAGGTTTAACTGCTGAGCTACTGCTGTAATCATATTTCCTTTCCTCACAGAAGGAAACAGGTCCAATCCCAGCTGATCTGCTAATTCCTGCAGCTTGGTCTTATTCACCTTTTGCAAAACTTCCAAAGTCACCGCATCCACATCCAGAAAACTTTTGGCGACTGAAATAACCATTACGATCCCAAGCTTTGTCTACCCAACCAAACCAACACCTGAAATAAAGACACTAGCGTCTACTACTCGCTGTTTAAAATCCCGCAAAGTGCCCCCAATCTGTTGTGGACTAGGCCAGACCACTTAAAACATTCTTAAGCTGGCAGCCCAGATGATGAACTTTGCAATTTGTTTTGGTAAGTGTACAGTAAACATTGCCTGGATTAAGTTAGCGAGGTTGACTACCAGGTTTAAAACAGACAAAAAAATTATTCACAAAATTACACAATGAAACTTGTAGAATGGAATAAAGAACCCTTACAGAATTCAGTCCAAATTAGACTGCTTCAAATATACACAACAGTCCCAATAAGCAAACCCCTTTTAAAACACTGTACAAAAAAGGGTCAGATGCTTCCATGCTGAAGTTAGAAGAGCAGAAGAAGAAGTTTCCACACAGCTCACTGTTGACTTCCCAACCAGTTCTGGACTGAACTAAACTGCTCAGCTCATCGAGAGAGCTGACCACTCCTCTTTCATTCTACAGGTCACTTCGAAAACATGACCATTTTGGCCTGAAGTCTCATCTGTTTACATATTAAAAAAGGCCTCCCAAAATCCTTTTCTTCTCTGTACCAAACCAGTCTGATCAGAGCCCGGCCTGGTTTATTACCCCTCTGTAAAAAATTCAAGGACAAAATATCCTTGAAAACAAGGAACAGCCTTTAGAGAAAAAAAGGACTCACTTTGTGACAATTGCATTTGCTTTCCTAATGGCCAACTAACCTTGCATGTTAACTGTAAGAGAATCCTTATGGACTCTTAACTCTTTTTGTGCTTCAGATTTCCAAAGCTTTTCCCATTTAGAAAATTGTCCACATTTGTATTCTTCCTACCAAGGCATAACCTCACACTTTTCCACACTATATTCCATCCTTCTGCAGCTGATTATGAATCTTTGGAGTTTTTTACCACAGAGAACTTTTGAGGCGAGTTCTTGGAATATATTCAGGACAGAGATTAATGCGTGTTTGTGTTTGAGGTGAGTAAAGAGAGTGCAGGATGATCCATGTCTTCTTGAATGGTAGAGCAGCCTTAAAGGGCCTAATATCTACCCCACTGCTTACTTCATGCAGTTTTTTGGCAAAGTTTGTGAGAAGATTTGTAGCTCGGGTGCTCGTTGTTGTGGTTCTGTTCGCCGAGCTGGGAATTTGTGTTGCAGACGTTTCATCCCCTGTCTAGGTGACATCCTCAGTGCTTGGGAGCCTCCTGTGAAATGCTTCTGTGATGTTTCCTCTGGCATTTATAGTGTCTTTTTGGCAGGAAGGCACAACATTATACCATTCTGCTTACGAGACCATGAATTTTTGGTTTTTATCTCAGACTTGCATCTGAGATTGATTTATTCAGTAGATTATCAAAAAAATTCGAAATTTTTCATTCTTTTCATTCTTTTTACTCTCATACAATATAAAAGTTGTCAACCTTTTGGTAAGAGCAGAGGTCCATGATTAAGTCACTGGCTTAAAAATAGCTTGCATTTCATTAGTTCCTTATTTGTTTGTTCCAAACAAAGTGCATCCTCACTGAGAGCGAGAAAATGCCATGACAGTCCATTTTCATTTTGCTCTCATCTATCTCTATGCTCCTAGTTTCCCTTCTCATGCCTTTTCACTTCTTCTTTTGCTCCATAGTGCTCACTGAGATACTGCTTAAAATGCACTTCTTATCCAAATGCATCACAGCTTGGCATGGCAACTCAGCCCAAGGCTGCAAGAAATTACAGGGATTTGTGAAGGCAGCCCAGTCCATCACAAAAACAGCCTTCTTGACCTCTTCTACACTTCCCGCAGCCTCGGGAAAGCAGCCCACATAATCAAAGACCCGTCCCACATTAACTGTAATCGCTTCCACCCTCTTCCACCCATTTGAAAACATGTACCTACAGACTTAAGAACACCTTCTTCTCAGCCGTTATCAGACCAATGAACGGACCTCTCAAATATTGATCTTTCTTTGCATCTTTTCTATAGCTGCAACACTATATTATGCACTTTGTTCTATGAAATCTGATATATTTATTTAAGGTATGATTTGTGCGGTTGGAACACAAAACAATACTTTTCACTGCATCTCAGTACGTGTAACAACAATATATCAAGTAATGTTAAATCTTAGACCAAGGATTTAGGCATTTGCCCCAATGCATCATCTTTTATCTGATTACATCCCTGTAACATGAGTTGTCGCAGTTTGCTATTTAACAGACAAAATATAAATGCGAGCTGTTACAGCAGTACATGAGCCAAACAGTTGTGTTTCTTCTTCGCTGAAATCATTACACACTAATGTAATCACGAGAAATAGTTGACTACAAAACACAATAAACCAATAAATTTGTATTGCTCTTAACCTAAGTACTCCACTTGCTGTTTGGATTCTCTCAGTAATGTCAATAGCACCAATTACAATTAAATACATGGCAGACAATCAAATCAGTTACCTAGATAAAATAAAATAACTGTTGTTGAGAGTTATTTTAAAAGGGACATTTTTCTTTATCATTCAAAAGTGTTACACTTCAGTGAACCACATATGATGAGGCAAAATACTGTGCTTATATATTCATTTGTAGGGCATTCATGTTGCTGGCCTGCATTTATTGCCGGTCCCTAGTTGCCCTTGAGAAGGTGGTGGTCAGCTGCCTTCTTGAACCACTGCAATCGACATACTGTATATTGACCCACAATACCATTTGGGAGAGAATTCCAGAATTTTGATCCAGTGACAGTGAGGGAACGGCGATATATTTTCAAGTCAAGATGATAAGTGGCTTGGAGTGGAACTTGCATGTGGTGGTGTTCCCATGTATCTGCTGTCCTTGTCCTTCTACCTGGAAGTGGTTAAGGGTTTGTAATGTTCTGCCCAGAGATATTTGGTGAATTTCTGAGTGCACATTGTAGACCACATTGCTGCGACTGAGTATTGGTGGCGAAAGGAGTGGGTATCTATGGATGTGTTCCAACCAAGCCAGCTTTATTGTCTTCGATGGTGTCAAGCTTCTTCAGTGTGTTGGAGCTGCACTCATCCTGGGAAGTAAGGAGTATTCAATAAAACTCTTGACTTGTGCCTTGTAGATGGAGGATTGACTTTGGGGAGTCAGGACGTGAGTTACTCATTGTAATATTCTTAGCTTCTGACCTGCTCTTGTAGCCATTGCGTTATAGTGGTGAGTCCAGTTGATTTTCTGGTCAATGTTGATAGTTGAGGATTCTTGTTAGAGATGGTCATTGCCTAGCACATGTGTGGTGATAATACTAATTTTCATTTGTCAGCCCCAGACTGGATATTGTTCATATCTTGTTGCATTTGAACATGGACTGCTTCAGTATCTGAGGAATTTTGATCAGCAACGAAAATTGCAGTTATCAGCGAATATCTCGATGTCTGACCTTGCGATGGAAGGAAGGTCATTTATGAAAGAGCTGAAAATGATTGGGCTTGAGGCACTACCCGGAGGAACTCTTGCAGAGATGTCCTGGAGATGACTGCCCTCCAACAGCTATAACCATCTTTCTATGTGTCAGGTATAAGACCATAAGACTATAAGACATAGGAGTGGAAGTAAAGCCATTCAGCCCATCAAGTCCACTCCACCATTCAATCATGGCTGATGGGCATTTCAACTCCACTTATCCACACTCTCCCCATATCCCTTAATTCCTTGCGAGATCAAGAATTTATCAATCTCTGCCTTGAAGACATTCAATGCCCCAGCCTCTACTGTGCTCGAAGGCAATGAATTCCACAGGCCCACCACTCCCTGACTGAAGAAATGTCTCCTCATTTCCATTCTAAATTGACCCCCTCTAATTCTAAGGCTGTGCCCACAGTTCCTAATCTCCCCAACCAACAGAAACAAATTCCCAGTGTCAACCCTTTCTAAGCCATGCATTATCTTGTAAATTTCTATTAGAGCTCCCCTCAACCTTCTAAACTCAAATGAATACAATCCCAGGATCCTCAGACGTTCATTGTATGTTAGGCCTACCATTCCAGGGATCATCCGTGTGAATCTCCACTGGACACCCTACAGTGCCAGTATGTCCTTCCTGAGGTGTGGGGCCCAAAATTGGGCACAGTATTCTAAATGATGCCAAACTAGAGCTTTATAAAGTTTCAGTAGCACATCACTGCTTTTATGTTCCAACCGTCTTGAGATAAATGACAACATTACATTTGCTTTCTTAACCACCGACTCAACCTGCAAGTCAGCCTTTAGAGAATCCTGGGCTTGCACTCTCAGATCCCTTTGTACTTTGGCTTTATGAATTTTCTCACTGTTTAGAAAATAGTCCATGCCTGTATTCTTTTTTCCAAAGTGCAGGACCTTGCATTTGGTCATATTGAATTTCATCAGCCATTTCCAGGCTCACTCTCCTAAACTGCCTAAATCTTACTGCAGCCTCCCCACCTCCTCAGAACTACCTGCCTGTTCACCTAACTTCGTATCATCAGCGAACTTCACCAGAATGCCCCCAGTCCCTTCATCCAGATCATTAATATATAAAGTGAACAGCTGCGACCCCAACACTGAACCCTGCAGGACACCACTTGTCATGAGATGCCATTCCAAAAAAGAACCTTTTATCCGAACACTCTGCCTTCTGTCAGACAGTCAATCTTCAATCCATGCCAGTAGCTCACTTTGAACACCATGGGCCTTCACCTCACTCAGCAGCCTCCATGAGGTATCTTCTCATAAGCCTTTTGGAAGTCTAGGTACATAACATCCACTGGATTTCCCTGGTCAAAATTACTTGTTACCTCTTGGAAGAATTCTAACAGGTTTGTCAGGTAGGACTTCCCCTTACTAAATTCATGCTGACTTGCTCTAACTTGACCCAAGAATTTAGAAATCTCATCCTTAACGATGGATGAGAACTTTACCTACAACTGCGGTTAGGCTAATCGGCCTATAATTTTCCATCTTTTGTCTTGGTCCTTACTTGAACAAGGGCGTTACAACAGTGATTTTTGAATCATCTGGGACTTTCACTGACTCCAGTGATTTTTGAAAGATCACAACCAATGCCTCCATTATTTCTTTAGCCACATCCCTTAGAACTCTAGGATGTAGCCCATCGGGGCCAGGAGATTTATCAATTTTTAGACCTTTTAGCTTTTCTAGCACTTTCTCTTTTGTAACGGCTGCCACACTCAACTCTGCCTTTTGACTCTCCTTAATTGTTGGGATATTACTCATGTCTTCCACTGTGAAGACTGACGCAAAGTACTTATTAAGTTCTTCAGCTATTTCCTTATCTCCCATCACTAGCCTTCCTGCATCAAATTGGAGCAGCCCAATTTCTACTTTTGCCTCTCATTTGTTTCTTATGTATTGAAAGAAACATTTACTATAATTTCTAATATTACTGGCCAGCCTACCTTCATATTATTTCCCACTCTTTGTTATCCTCTGTTTGTTTTTTAAGCCTCCCCAATCTTCTGATCTCCTAGTGTCCTTGACCACTTTAAAGGCTCTCTTTTTTGCTTTGATACATTTCCTGAATTTCTTTGTTAGCCATGGCTGGCTAATCCCTACGCGCTCCCCTCTTCACCGCCCTCCAATAATCTTTCTTTTCTTCGGGATGAACCTCTTTACTTTGCCCTCAATTACACCGGAAACTCCTGCCATTGTTGCTTTACTGTCTTCCCCTCTAGGCCCTGCTTCTAATCGATTTTTGTTAGTTCCTCTCTCATGCCCTTTTAATTACCTTTACTTATCTGTAACACCATTACATCTGATTTTGCCTTCTCTCTTTCAAATTGCAGACTGAACTCTGCCATATTATGATCGCTGCCTCCTAAATGTTCCCTTGCTTTAAGAACTTTTATAAAGTCTGGCTTATTACATAGCACTAAGTCCAGAATAGCCTGGTCCCTTGTGGGCTCCATCACAAGCTGTTCCAAAAAGCCATCCTGTAAGCATTCTATGAATTCCCTTTCTTGTTGAGGAACTACAAAGGCAGAACAAAAGCCATAATGGGAGCTATGTACTGACCTCCCAGCAGTGGTCAGGACCAGGGACGCAAGATGCACCAGGAAACAGATAGGGCATGTCAGAAAGGCAGGGTCACAGTGGTCATGGGGACTTCAATATGCAAATTGACTGGGTGAATAATGTTGCCGGTGGATCCAACCAGTATGACTGTATACCGGTATGACTGTATACCGGTATGACTCCAACCAGCAGCAAGTTTGTCCCCTGATACCTATTGATTCCAGTTTGCCTGGCCTACTTATAAAGTCATAGAGCCATACAGCATGCAAACAGACCCTTTTGTCCAACCAGTCCATGCCGAACATAATCCCAAACTAAACTAGTCCCATATGCCTCCAAATCTTTCCCATTCATGTATCCATCCAAATGTCTTTTAAACATTGCAATTGTACTCTTATCCATCACTTCCTCAGGAAGTTCATTCCACATACGAACCACCCTCAGTGAAAAAAATAACCTCTTACACCTTTTTTTAAATCTCTCTCCTTTCACCTTAAAAATGTGTCCCCCTGTCTTGAAATTCTCCATCTTGGGGAAAAGACAACAACCATCAACTTTATCTGTACCTCTCATTATTTTATAAGCTTCTTTGAGATCAGCTTATAAATTCCCAGCCTATCCGGCCCATCTTTATAACTCACACCTTCCAGACATGGCAACATCCTGGTAAATCTCTTTTGAACCCTTTCCAGTTTGATAATAACCCTCCTATAACTGGGTGACCAGAACTAACACATTGTTCCAGAACAGCCTGGTACAACCTCAATGTAACATCCCAACTCCTATACTCAAAGGACTGAACGATGAAGGCAAGCATGCTAAATGCCTTTCTAACCATCCTGTGATGCAAATGATCAAATGCAATCTTGATGTCAAAGGCTGTCACTCTTACCTCACCTCTGGAATTAAATTATTGTGTCCATGTTAGAGCCAAGGCTATATTGAAATCAGGAGCTGAATGACCTCAGTCCCACCCTCCTGATGGAACCCAAACTGGGATCAATGAGCAGATTATTGCTGAGCAGGTGCTGCTTAATACCATTGTTGACTACATCTTCCGTCACTCTACTGATGATTAAGAATACACAGATGGGGTAGCAATTGGTCTGGTTGGATGTGTTTTGCTTTTTGTGTTCAGAACATACTTGAGCAATTTTCCACATTGTTGAGTAAATGTCAGTGTTGTAACATACTGTAACATACTGAAACAGCTTGGCTAGGGGAACGGCAAGTTCTGGAGCACATTCTTCAGTCCTATTGTCAGAACGTTAACAGGGCCAGTAGCGTTTGCAGTGTCCAGTGCATCCAACTGTTCCTTGATATCACATAAATAGAATTGAATTGGCTAAAGACTTGTATGTGTGATGCTGGGACCATTGGTGGAGGCTGAGATTTATCACCCACTTGCTGTAAATGCTTCAACCTTAACTTTTGTACTGATGTGTTGGTCTCTTCCATTATTGAAGTCAGTGATATTTTGTGGAGCCTCCTCCTTCAGTGATTTGTTTAATTGTCCACCACCATTCGTGGCTGGATGTGGGAGGACTGCAGAATTTGGATCTGATCTGTTGTTTGTGAGATCGCTTAGCTCTGTCTATCACTGTCTATTTAAGGTAATGGTTCTGAAAGAGTTACTGTGAAGTTGCATTGAGCTCCATACAATTATTCTGGGTGAGATGTAATATGCCTCGCTCTTAATGTTATTACTTATGCCTAAATCACATTAAAAAAACTATACTTGTTGTGTAAGATAAGTGCCTCTGGTTCATTCATTGCCCCTTCAGTAATTCATCCTTAATCAATAATAATGAGACATCATCAAATATAGTATAGAAATGAATATTCATGGCAGCAAATTGACCAAACTAAAGTCTACCTGTGGCTGGTAGCTGGAGCTCAATTCATCAGTATTTTCAGCAGTAGGCACAGTTGCTGAAATACTTGAAGGTTACAATGATGGGGAGAGTCCTTTCGATCCAGAAAAAAAAACTCAGAAGACAAGAGTATTTACCGCTGGACAGGATTTGCCACTTTAAGAAAAGAAAACTGAAATGCATAAAGTGTTTATGAGTCAAGGAAGAGGATAGGAAGTCACAGGTACTAGCTCACTGGAAAATGAAATAATCTATTAGCTCTTCTGTTAATCAAATCACAGAATTCTTACTGTTTAGAGGAGACCATTCAGCTGATTGTGCCTACATTATCTCGTCTGGCCAAATTGTTGAGTATAAATCTCTTCAACTCTGCCAAAACGGTAGCTTAGTGCCTCACAGCACCAGGTTTGATTCCAGCCTCAGGCGACAGTCTGTGAGGAGTTTACACATTCTCCCCGTGTCTGCTTGCATTTCCTCCCCCAATCCAAAGATGTGCAGGTCAGGTGAATTGGCCATACTAAATTGCCCATACTTTTCAGGGATGTGTAGGTTCAGTGCATTAGTCAGGGGTGAAAGTAGAGTAATAGGCAGGGCATAGTTTTGAATGGGATACACTTTGGAGGGTCAGTGTGGACTTGTTGGGCCGAAGGGCCTGTTTCCACAAGTAGGGATTCTATAACTTCCATATTCGTGCACACCATTACTATCCAAATAATCATCCAATGCCTTCTTGACTGTTTCAATTGAGCCTGCCTCTACTACATTTCAAGGCAATGAATTCCATACTCTACATTTTTGTTGTGTGAAAAGGTATTTTCCACATCACCCTTGCATCATTTGCACAGCACTTTAAGTATCTGCCCTCTCATTTATGTTTCTCTTTCAAGCAGAAACAGTTTCACCTGATCTACTCTGTCCAGCCTGTTCACAGTTAAAAATCACACAACACCAGGTTATAGTCCAACAGGTTTAATTGGAAGCATACTAGCTTTCGGAGCACCGTACCTTCATCACCCGATGAAAGAGCGCCGCTCCGAAAGCTAGTGATTTTTAACTTTGTACACCCCAGTCCAACACTGGCATCTCCAAATCAGCCTGCTCATGATTTTGAAAACCTTAATTTTATCTCTCTACCTTCTTCTCTCCAGGGAGAACATAGAGTCACAGATCATACAGCATGGAAATAGACTCTTCGGTCCAATCAGTCCACGTTGATCATGTTCACAAATTAAGTTCCATCTGCCTGTGCTTTCCCCATATCCCTCCAAACCTTTCCGAGTCATGAACTTATCCAAATGTCTTTTAAGCAGTGTAACTGTATCTGCATCCAATATTTTCTCTGGCAGTTCAATCCACACACAAACCACTCTCTGTGTAAAAATGTTGCCCCTCATGTCCTTTTTAAATCTTTCTCCTCTCACCTTGAAAATATGGTCCCTAGTTTTAAACTCCCCCCACTCTAGGAGAAAGACCCTTGTCATTCATCGTATGTACCCCTCATGATTTTATAAACCTCAATTAAGTCACCCCTCAACCTTGCACGCTTCAGTGAAAAAAGTCCCAATCTTTCCAGTCTAAAATCCTCTATTTCCGGCAATATTCTGGTAAATCTTGTCTGAACCCTCTCCAGTTTAATAATATCCTTGTTTTTGCATGGTGACCAGAATTGTATGGAGTACTCCAGCTGAAATCTCTCCTTACAGCTGAAGTTTCCCATATCTGGAACTATCCTAGTAAATTGCTTCTGCACTCTCTGCAATGCATTCACATACTTCCCGTAATGTGCCACCCACAACTGTACACGATATTCCAGCTGAATTCTAACAAGTATCTTGTACAAGTTCAACATCACCTACTTGCTATTGTACTGTATGTCCCTATTAATAAAGCTGAGAACACGGTATGTATCAGTTGCTGCTCTCTCTACCTGCCCTGCCACCTTCTCTAACTGCATAGACCACCGTGATCTATACACCAGGTCCCTCTGCTTCTGCACTCCACTAAGAATTATACCATCTTTTTTATATTATCCTTGAGTGTTCTTCCAATCAGTGTTCTTCAAAAGCTACTGAAAAAGGCTGATAAATAAGTGCCAGTACACTATAGCTCACTTACAAATTTACATCAAATGTCTTAAAGCATGGGTGAGTCCAGCTCTGACGTAAGCTGACCTAAGCAGAGACAATTCAGTCCAACAATGACAGAATGCTCATCTCCATTATACTGACAAACCATAATGGAGGTACTGAAAATATTCTGGTAAGGAAAATAAGTAAAGGTGTAGAAGGCTCAGAAGTGAAATAATATCTTGCTCCAATGTTCTTGACAACTTCTGGTACTTTCTAAGAGATGCAGAGGCCATGCTTTAATGGTGTTCATTTACATTTAGCACCTTTTATTCCCTTCCCCATCTCAAAGGATCTTCTGAAATTCCAAAACATTTGTTCTCTACAGCACTTCTTCAAATTCTGTCTGTGATATGCCTCACCATTTCTAGGAGTAGGAATTCAATTCATGAAAATAAAATCATGAACTGCTTGGCTACAGTCTCCTCAAATGTGATCCCTGGGATAATTAACATTACATAGAATGAAGGCAGTGTGAACAAATGAGTGTATCAGACAATATACATGAGGCTCCAGAGGGACAAAAGATGAGCAATAATCATGGAAAAATTATAATCAAATGGTTAGCAATGTTCTTTTTAATCAATGATCACTGCAAAAACTTATGCATTAATTGCATGAAGAATGATTGCCTTGTAAGCTCAAAAGCTCAAAAGCCTGGCTTGCAGACTTAGGAATTGAATTGATAGCTTGTCATTCAATATCTGACTTATGTTAACTGGACAACTTTATTTTGCATCTGTAGTACAATAACTAAAGGAACAAGTTAATTATGCTTTAAATGAAACACTGAACAAAGTCATAGCCATAAATTTAAATGGCAAAACCTTTCTTCTTAGCATAGCAAAAAAAAACCTGACAATCCTAAATAATTACATTCAATGAATCAATGTCTTGTCTTTGCTTTTGTTAAACATATTTGCACATCAGTGCAATTATTGATTGCCCCAAAGGGGCATTTAACTACGCATTGTCTAAACAGCAAAGAATTCAAGCTTTCGTAACATGCTAAAAATTAATCATATTTCAGTCAATGACCTTTATTATGATCACTGAAGCAAGGAATACTTTAAGGCCTTAGTGCTTTCAATTTAATTAAATTGATCATCATGTACACCTAAGGCCATGTATACATTCCATTCCATGTATGTACCCAAACATTTCGATACAATCTCAGTAGAGATTGCCGATGTGAATATTGAGTCACATATAATTAGAATGGATGGCTTTGAGGTATGTAGGGAAGAGGTGTTGGAAATTCTGGAAAGAGTGAAAATAGATAAGTCCCCTGGGCCTGATAGCATTTATCCTAGGATTCTCTGGGAAGCAAGGGAGGAGATTGCAGAGCCATTGGCCTTGATTTTTATGTCCTCGTTGTCTACAGGAATAGTGCCAGAAGACTGGAGGATAGCAAATGTGGTTCCCTTGTTCAAAAAGGGGAGTAGGGATAGCCCTAGTAACTATAGGCCGGTGAGTCTCACTTCTGGTGTGGTCAAAGTCTTAGAGAGAATTGTAAGGGATAGGATTTATGAACATCTGGATAGGAATAATGTGATCAAGGATAGTCAGCATAGTTTTGTGAAGGGCAGGTCGTGCCTCACAAACCTTATTGAATTCTTTGAGAAGGTGACTAAGGAGGTGGACGAGGGGTAGATGTGGTGTATATGGATTTTAGTAAGGCGTTTGATAAGGTTCCCCATGGTAGGCTACTGCAAAAAATATGGAGGTATGGCATTGAGGGTGAGTTGGAGGTTTGGATTAGGAATTGGCTGGCTGGAAGAAGACAGAGGGTAGTAGTTGATGGTAAAGGTTCATCTTGGAGTTCAGTTATTAGCGGTGTTCCGCAAGAATCTGTTTTGGGACCATTGCTGTTTGTCATTTTTATAGCTGACCTGGAGGAGGGGCTAGAAGGTTGGGTGAGCAAGTTTGCGGATGATACGAAAGTCAGTGGAGTTGTTGACAGTGAGGAAGGATGTGTCAGGTTACAGCGGGATATAGATAAGTTGCAGAGCTGGGCAGAAAGGTGGTAAATGGAGTTCAATGTAGGTAAGTGTGAGGTGATTCACTTTGGTAAGAGTAATAAGAAGATGGGGTACTGGACTAATGGTCGGATACTTGGTAGTGTGGATGAACAGAGGGATCTTGGTGTCCATGTACACAGATCTCTAAAAGTTGCCACCCAGGTAAATAGTGCGGTAATGAAGGCATATGGCGTACTGGCTTTTATTGGTAGAGGAATTGAGTTCCGGAGCCCTGAGGTCATGTTGCAGTTGTATAAGACTCTGGTGCGGCCGCATCTGGAGTATTGTGTGCAGTTTTGGTCGCCATACTATAGGAAGGATGTGGAGGCACTGGAACAGGTGCAGAGGAGGTTTACCAGGATGTTGCCTGGTATGGTAGGAAGATCGTATGAGGAAAGGCTGAGGCACTTAGGGCTGTTTTCATTGGAGAAAAGAAGGTTTGGGGTGACTTGATAGAGGTGTACAAGATGATTAGGGGTTTAGATAGGGTTGACCATGAGAACCTTTTTCCACTTATGGAGTCAGCTATTACGAGGGGGCATAGCTTTAAATTAAGGGGGGGTAGGTATAGGACAGATGTTAGGGGTAGATTCTTTACTCAGCGAGTTGTGAGTTCATGGAATGCCCTGCCAGTAGCAGTGGTGGACTCTCCCTCTTTATGGGCATTTAAACGGGCATTGGATAGGCATATGGAGGATAGTGGGCTAGTGTAGGTTAGGTGGGCTTGGATCGGTGCAACATTGAGGGCCAAAGGGCCTGTACTGCGCTGTGTTTTTCTATGTTCTATGTTCTATAGACCAGAAATGGTTTAAAAATGTCAGACTTACTATGCACTCACAGTTATTTTTACGTTACTTTTACAAATCCCAAATGCTGTGTTAACATTACTTTCACTGTATCTGCTTATTTAGGCTTTGCTTTTAATTATGCCTTCAACGTTTCAGCTAAACTATCAACCTGACACTGATTAATTGTCACAACTTGTCAAATCTGTCATGCTTTTCAAAAGGTAGAATAAAATTCACCGTAAGATCTGTTAGTCTAAACCCAAGCAAGTTCCAGTCTCAAGTTACAGTAGGGATTCAAAATCCTGCGAACAGGCCTTAATTTTGTTACAGAATATTGGTTAGGCCACTGTTGGAATATTGTGTGCAATTCTGGTCTCCTTCCTATCGGAAAGATGTTGTGAAACTTGAAAGTGTATCAGAAAAGATTTACAAGGATGTTGCCAAGGTTGGAGGATTTGAGCTGAAGGGAGAGGCTGAACAGGCTGGGGCTGTTTTCCCTGGAGCGTCGGAGGCTGAGGGGTGACCTTATAGAGGTTTACAAAATTATGAGGGGCATAGATAGGTTAAATATGGAATGAGCTGCCAGAGGATGTGGTGGAGGCTGGTACAATTGCAACGTTTAAGAGGCATTTGGATGGGTATATGAATAGGAAGGGTTTGGAGAGATGTGGGCCGGGTGCTGGCAGGTGGGACTAGATTGGGTTGGAATATCTGGTCGGCATGGACAGGTTGGACCGAAGGGTCTGTTTCCATGCTGTACATCTCTATGACTCTATGACCAATAACTTGTTTAAAACTTTATTTTCAAAGTTTGAAATCCAAGCTATTTGTTAAAAGGATAAAACCACAAGATTACTGAATTTAAAACAGAATTATGTTTAGAAGAATCAACAAAGTAAAGACCTTATTCTATACTCTAAATCCAGACTGTGTGTGATAAAATTAACAGGCAAATTGTAGCTGAACATAAAATATGAATTACACGTAAATGACATATACAAGAGACCCTACAAATTGCTCAGCAGTCCACTCAAATCTTGGTGATTATGCTCAGTTGCGAAGACCTTCAAATTTTGTCTTCCTCAAGAGGAACTTCAGTTCTTTCCATCTCGCAGCTAGTCAGTTTCTGGGTGACAAGAGCACACAACTAACCCAAGTTTCACGGACAATGTCATAAAATGAAGTGATGCATGTCTGTGGAAACTAATCAACTCAATGAGCATCGGATGGATGAACCAATGTTAGCTTTAAGAAACAGAAGCAGCTGCAACAACTGATTCTCAGCTTTTGGATTTTAACAAGGCACTCTGTTATGGACAATACCAAATCCCCACAAAAGATATTAAGATGGTAGCCTGGACCCTAACATTTCCTTATTTTAAAGATAAATGTTGGATGCTGTGTTACAGACACAATTCGATTGGTTACACTACTTGACATTAAGCAAAACACAGTTTATTCAAGCACTATAGTTAAAATATAAAGAAGGAAAGAAGAACTTGGAATAACTTAACTCCATTGAAAAAATTAACAGAATAATAGATACAGTAACTATTAGTAGTTAACTGTTCTAATATAGAAACATTCCATAAACACAGCCTTGGCAAAAAAGCAAATTCAGAAAAAAGCAGACTGTCTCACATGCAGTTCACCAAAGGACAATTTGGAGAGAGGGTGTAGCACCCTGCTGAGACCCCAGCAATAACTGTGAGAGCTAACTAAAATCCTGGATCTGTGAGAGCTTGACCACACCCACTCAGGCTGCTTCTATTGTTCCAACTTTAAAAAGGAACCCAAGGCCTCGCAAGTTGTTTATCTCCTCACAGAGTGCTCGCCACCTGTCTCCCAATCTCTCTCTCAAAGAAACCAAAGTACAACACACCTCTTAAAGCCACAGCATCATCACAACTCTTCAATTTCCTTCATTAGGCACTGCACCAATGGATTCAACAGTTTGGCCAAATTAGGAAGAAGCTTGTTCTTTACTGCTGCACTGGATTTTGACGGATATCCCTACTGTACAAGTCCTGATTGTTGACTGCAGTGATCACATTGTTTCAATTAATTCATTTTAATTGTCTTTTTGGAATTTTGCCCACACCATTAACCTTTCAGAAAGTGATGTCAAGATTCATAAAGGAAATCAGGAACCATTTGACACATGGACCACATCCTCATTCATGGTCATTCAAAAAGTAATATGGCCAGAGGGTCAAAGTGTGAAAGGCATTACAGAATTTGAACCTTGTAATCAATGAGAAATGTCAATTTTCAAAGACAATAATTATATCTTGAGGGCATTTAATCCAAGAACAATATATTACTACGATTCCATAAAGACAAGCACCATAGATGGTGCTTATAAGGCACAACGAACCAAGTAGGAGAAGTTAGCCAGTCTCACTCAAAGCACAAGAGAGCTTTTGAAGAAATGACTACAATAGTACTGTTGTCAGGAACATCAGTAGGCTTTTCAAGAAATTAAGGAGAAGCTACTATACAAAGATTTATTATCTCATTATAACACAGGCTTACTTACCATAGATGCATGCCTCTTCTATGAGACTAAGAACAATTCTCATGCTAGGGCATAATGATTGAGGGGAGCACAGATATTCAATGTTAACAGAATTGACTGACAGTGAACAGAGCTATGCTACAACTGAAAAGTATGTTATATGGGGATGTGAAAGGTTTGCAGGCTATCACATGGCATTGAGATTATAGGTCAAAGCAAACCATAAACCATCAGTTATATTCCATCGCAAATGAATTAAATGTGATGATGTAATAGTCTACACTCGAAGCAAGGCACAAATAGTGGCTGATACATTATACATGGCAACAGTGGATCAAGCTAGAAAAAAGACTTAATTTTTATTGAAGTTGCCACTACAATAACAATTAGCAAGGAAACCCTCAGAGGAAACTGTGCAACTCAGAAAGCCAAGGAAGAATGCACAAAGATTAGACAACAATGCCTGGAAGGGCAGTCAAAATGCTATCCAACAAGTCAAGTATTGAAAAGGTATCATGAGAAAAAATGACACTCAACTCTTATAGGAGTTGAGTATACATTGGTATACAGCAAAAGAATGGTCAATAAAGTAGGCCACCCTAAAATGGTTCCATTTAATAGGACACAACACAAAAGGCAGAGCAAGGGTTTCACAATCAATAAGGTGGTCAAGAATTTCTGAAGTAGAATATTTTATCTTGTTATGTCATACATGCACCAGCAGTAGTTAATGTGCTCAACAACTTTCCTGTAAGGTCATGGGAGAGGTCAGCAATGGATTTGATAAACTTCAAAGGGAGGACCTGTTACTACTTTTCTACATGAACAGAAGTTCTAACACCAGCTGGATGTCAATGCTCTAATCGGCATGCTGATGCCAATTGCTGTGCATGGAAACATAGAGAGGGTGCATGTGAGCTCCACCATACAGTTTAGAGGGAGCATTGTTTCAAACATCATTCAAATATCAAGAAGAGTGTGATTAGAACACTGAAATTAATTTTGCGACCCGATTTTGGAGGGTTTGGTTAAGAAAAAGAAGGAAGCATATGTCAGGTATAGACAGGATAGATTGAGTGAATCCTTAGAAGAGTATAAAGAAAGTAGGAGCATACTGAAGAGGGAAATCAGGAGGGCAAAACGGGGACATGAGATAGCTTTGGCAAATAGAATTAAGGAAAATCCAAAGGGTTTTTACAAATATATTAAGGACAAAAGGGTAACTAGGGAGAGAATAGGGCCCCTCAAAGATCAGCAAGGTGGCCTTTGTGTGGAGCCATAGAAAATGGGGGAGATACTAAATGAATATTTTGCATCAGTATTTACTGTGGAAAAGGATATGGAAGATATAGAATGTATGGAAATAGATGGTGACATCTTGCAAAATGTCCAGATTACAGAGGAGGAAGTACTGGATGTCTTGAAATGGATAAATCCCTAGGACCTGATCAGGTGTACCCGAGAACTCTGTGGGAAGCTAGAGAAGTGATTGCTGGGTCTCTTGCTGAGATATTTGCATCATCGATAGTCACAAGTGAGGTGCCGGAAGACTGGAGGTTGGCAAACGTGGTGCCACTGTTTAAGAAGAGCAGTAAAGACAAGCCAGGGAACTATAGACCAGTGAGCCTGACCTCAGTGGTGGGCAAGTTGTTGGAGGGAATCCTGAGGGACAGGATGTACATGTATTTGGAAAGGCAAGGACTGATTCGGGATAGTCAACATGGATTGGTGCGTGGGAAATCATGTCTCACAAGCTTGATTGAGTTTTTTGAAGAAATAATGAAGAAGATTGATGAGGGCAGAGCGGTAGATGTGATCTATATGGACTTCAGTAAGGCATTCGACAAGGTTCCCCATGGGAGACTGATTAGCAAGGTTAGATCTCATGGAATACAGGGAGAAGTAGCCATTTGGATACAGAACTGGCTCAAAGGTAGAAGACAGAGGGTGGTGGTGGAGGGTTGTTTTTCAGACTGGAGGCCTATGACCAGTGGAGTGCCACAAGGATCAGTGCTGGGCCCTCTACTTTTTGTCATTTACATAAATGATTTGGACGTGAGCATAAGAGTACAGATGTTAGTAAGTTTTCAGATGACACCAAAATAGGAGGTGTAGTGGACAGCGAAGAGGGTTACTTCAGATTACAACAGGATCTGGACCAGATGGGCCAATAGGCTGAGAAGTGGCAGATGGAGTTTAATTCAGATAAATGCGAGGTGCTGCATTTTGGGAAAGCAAATCTTAGCAGGACTTATACACTTAATGGTAAGGTCCTAGGGAGTGTTGCTGAACAAAGAGACCTTGGAGTGCAGGTTCATAGCTCCTTGAAAGTGGAGCCGCACGTAGATAGAAGAGTGAAGAAGGCATTTGGTATGCTTTCCTTTATTGGTCAGAATTTTGAGTACAGGAGTTGGGAGGTCATTTTGCAGCTGTACAGGACATTGGTTAGGCCACTGTTGGAATATTGTGTACAATTCTGGTCTCCTTCCTATCGGAAAGATGTTGTGAAACTTGAAAGGATTCAGAAAAGATTTACAAGGATGTTGCCAGGGTTGGAGGATCTGAGCTACAGGGAGAGGCTGAACAGGTTGGGGCTGTTTTCCCTGGAACGTCGGAGGCTGAGGGGTGACCTTATAGAGGTTTACAAAATTATGAGGGGCATGGATAGGATAACTAGACAAAGTATTTTCCCTGGGGTGGGGTAGTCCAGAACTAGAGGGCATAGGTTTAGGGTGAGAAGGGAAAGATATAAAAGAGACCTGAGGGGCAACTTTTTCACGCAGAGTGTGGTACGTGTATGGAATGAGCTGCCAGAGGATGTGGTGGAGGCTGGTACAATTGCAACATTTAAGAGGCATTTGGATGGGTATATGAATAGGAAGGGTTTGGAGGGATATGGGCCAGGTGCTGGCAGGTGGGACTAGATTGGGTTGGGATATCTGGTCAGCATGGACAGGTTGGACCGAAGGGTCTGTTTCCATGCTGTACATCTCTATGACTCTATGACTCTATTTCTCAGACTAATTAGTTTTGGATAGTAGCCCTCAAATTGTGAATGGGGATTTCAGAAAGTTCATTTCAGAGGCAAGTATCCATTGGGGTGACAAATTTTCTACCTCATCTTCAGCCAAATAGAGAAGAATGGCAAAGTAAATCACATTGTTATTAATGTCCAAAAATGTACATTTAGCATTTGCAACTGTAGTGATTTCCTTAGCCATAGAGCAATTAAACATCGACTACTCATGAGTCCTGAGCAGAATTACTTGTGAGAAGAAGATTGAAAAAGGAGGTACTTTTTAAAAATGCAATCTGTATTCTGATATAATTTCTCATGACTGAGAGAAGCTCAACAGAATGAAGAAACACTCCAGAATTATGTGGGGGCACATAATCACAAGGTATCACTCCAGAAAGCTGCAGACTGTAAGTGAATTTCCAGCAAAGATGGCATATGGTGCTCCTTAGGCATGGTGAACCAAATGGTTTTATCGAAGAGTCCAAATCTAGAACCATTGAATGTTGTATTTCCTTGTGATACCTTTTCAATACTTGATCTACAAGGCAGTAGTTTGACCAGCTTTCCAGACTGAGTTGTCTGATCTTCATGCATTCCTCAGAAACAGAGATATTTTCACTTGTGAGTCAGGGCACAATTGACCTGGAAACCAAGCTAGAAAGTCTGAAACAGAGACATAAAGAAACAGAAGCAACAGTCCTCAGACAAACTGATCCTCAACAAAGTCATATGCAGTCAGAATTCCCAAAAGCAATTTCAGGAAAATCAGAAAAATGTCGATCTTACTTGAGCCAAGTTGTGAAACGGAATATGATTATCACAGGGAATCAGAGAGATATACAAATACTTATCAAATATCATACATACAGGTACAACTGTTTCAGGAATAGCAGAGAAATATCATCCTCATGTGGAAATAAAATGAACCAGATATCGGAGTATACAATCAGAGCTCCAGATTGCCTTCCCTGTGAGATTCAGACTTTATGTGTGCATTTGTGTGTGTATATCTATGTGTCTGTGTGCATGAGTGTGTATATGTGCATGTGCATGTGCGTGTGTGCATGTATATGTGCACATGTGTGTGTGCATGTGTATGTGTGTATGTGTGTATGCGTGCATGTATATGTATGTGTTTGTGTGCATTTGTGCGCGTACTTGTGCGTGTGTGTTTATGTGTATGCATGCATGTGCATGAGTGTGTGTGAGCTTCTGTGCATGTGTGTTGGGGAGAGGAATCATTGGGGAGAATAATGATAACAATGTTAATGGTAGCGACATAACGTTTTTTAAAAAAATGTTAAAAATAAGAAAGCTAAATAAGAGAGTGACTTGAGGAGAGTTTTGCAATACAATAGAGTATGGCATGATGATGATGCTACTGATATTACTGTAAAATCAGCAAAGCAAGGAGGGAACAGAGACAGATGAGAACCATGTAAGGAGGGAAGTCTTAGATACCACACTACTGAGCTGGATTCAGAAGTATATACTGTATAAATGTAAATAAAGACATTGTAGTACTGAACAAACTGGGAGGGTCTTATTCAAGGATAAGAATGAACTCATGCTTCTTGAAACCAAGAAGAATAGTTGTCCAGTAAAAGTGAGCAGTCACTAAAAGTGTTTGTGCAAGCACCCATGACCAGAGATCCTCAGAAGAAACAACTAAAAATATTATCAGTAAGGATCACATCCAGCATAGAATAAAGCACAGAATACATTGAAAAAACATTTGCCTTTTTTTGTTTATAACGATACATAATGATGTCAATCATCATGAATGAATTATTACGATACTTCTACTAATATCAATTTCTCAGATTAATGACCCATTTATACTCCAGAACAAGGTCAGGCAGTAGTAGCTTCACTTTAGTCTGGTTTGCCAGTGCTAT
The DNA here is from genome assembly GCF_037043375.1 of Chiloscyllium plagiosum. NCBI lineage: Eukaryota > Metazoa > Chordata > Chondrichthyes > Orectolobiformes > Hemiscylliidae > Chiloscyllium > Chiloscyllium plagiosum. The sequence goes on along the minus strand of NW_028270142.1, from coordinate 120,977,895 downwards.
GGACTCTGTTCTGTTAAAAAGGAGCACCAGTGGTGACTGAGAGATTCAAAAGCTTTACTTTGTGTAGCTGTGGTCTGTCTGAAAGATTAGCAAAGGGCCATGGAGGACACCAGTGGGAAATCAACACAAACTGAACAATGACACTCTTAACAGTGAAAAATATTAATGGCTGGTTTTGTTGGCAGCATACTCTATCTCTGCCAGTGAGAGTTGATGCCTTAGGAGGTGGTCGAGCATTCTACCTCCCTACATGGCTTTTTATCCCATCTGGAGGTGAAAACAGCAGCTCATTTACTTAACAACATTGCTACTAATGTCAGGATTTATCAGTGGAAGTATTGTAATTTAACAAGAATGGCTAATTATCATGGCGTGCCCTTTTGTTCTGCATTCTTCGTCAAAGTTAAATAGCCTACTTACATCTGTAGAACTTATGTCTTTCAGATATTTAGAGCTTGCCATGATTAAAAGATATTTGCAGAGAAAATTTCCTCTGGGTTTGTCTGGATCAGCCACCATAACATAAAGAGAAGGTTAGTGAAAAGCCTGGGAATATCGAATTTGTGTCTGAGTTACAATGACTAGAGAATCCATTATGAACTTCCTGGCACTATGGATCAGAATAAGACGATTGCATTGCTTCACATGACAGCACTAACCATCACCAGCCGAGCATCTACAGAAAATATCATGGGTGTGGCTGACCTCTTAAGAAAGAATGGATGCAGGGCCATGCAACAATTCCCGATGAAGGGCTTTTGCCTGAAACGTCAATTTTCCTGCTTCTCGGATGCTGCCTAACCTGCTGTGCTTTTCCAGCATCCCCACTCTAATCTAGACTCTGATTTCCAGCATCTGCAGTCCTCACTTTTGCCACGCAAGGAACATGCAGGTCACACAGAAAATCAATTTATTTGAAAATGCAGACACCCACTTCAATCTTCAAAAGAGCGTCAAGCACAAAAGGTTACCTGAGCCCAACCAACAGAGAGAATATTGACCCAGCTATATACTCAGAACCCCTCTTGTCATTTTCTGGAGGAGCCTGTGCTATCTCTGAGAGAGTGAAGTGAAGAATCTATAAGACTTGGTTCCTCCAGTCATATGGGGAGAAAGTGAGGTCTGCAGATGCTGGAGATCAGAGCTGGAAATGTGTTGCTGGAAAAGCGCAGCAGGTCAGGCAGCATCCAGGGAACAGGAGAATCGACGTTTCGGGCATAAGCCTGAAGAAGGGCTTATGCCCGAAACGTCGATTCTCCTGTTCCCTGGATGCTGCCTGACCTGCTGCGCTTTTCCTCCAGTCATATGTGGGACAATGAGGAGGCTGTGCCACCAGTTTCAGTCCAACACAACTTGTTTCACTAGCAGAACCAAAGTGCCACTCTTGAAAGTCCACCTTGAGTTGGACTTTGCTAGGCCATCTTTCACTGGCTTTATCTTCTCTTCTCATTTGTTAGCATTCATTCAACATCCACTCTGACAATGTGTACATTATAATTTGGGAAATGTGTCTATAGTCACCATTATCCCCCTATCACATGTTGCTGTCCATTCCTCTGAACAGTATTGAAATACTTCAGTACAACACAAAGTCTCAGGAGTGAAATCATCAGAACCACAGCTGCTGTTGGATCCAACTGCCTGCATTCATGGTCCTGACTTTGATCACAACAGAACTCACTGGCAGCAACTTGAGCCTGATATCTTACACAAAACATTGGATAAGGCCTGAAAACAGACTTGGAGGATGTAATTCTTAATTAAATCTCATTCATTTTTTATGATGCAGGTAGCACAGAAACCTGATGATAGCTCCAATGACAGTTAAGCACTAAGCACCATGCTGAACGGTTGCACACTTCAACAGGGAGATTGAGTGTCTGTCAATCCAGTACAGTTTCATGTCTAAGTTAGCACAACATAAAGAACATTTCTGATCTGTGTGAAATCTGGATATGGTGGTGCAGGGAAGCGAGCATATTCCAAATTCCTTAATGTGGCCTTGGCATACAAGTTGAACAGAAGGAATGAGGTCCGTTAACCTCAGGAGAATAGGAGACCCTATTTACAAAGGCATCATCACAAAACAGAGCTGAAGACTGTTTCTGGCTGATGTAAAGATAGGGGAGGCACTTCCTGAAGATCCTCAATGAATTAATCAGGAGTCCATCCTCTTATATTTCCTGTTTCAACAGTTTGTCCCTCATTTCCTTCCCCAAACTTCCTGTCATGTTGCAAGCCAAGGGGTTGATGACTATTGTGTCCATGACCGGATGCAATAGCCTCAGAGCCAAACTTGAAGTCAGAACCAATGCCTTTGTCACATGTAGCACAATTGTCTGTTGATTTCAGCAACCTTATATAGCAGGAGAAACCTCACATCTGCAAATTCAGACTAGTACCATTAGAAGTCTGCCAATAACTAGCTACAGGTCCTATCTGCTAGTTAATGCAAAGTCAACTGTGGATGTTAAAACTGGAGCACAATAGCATTATTGTCAAATAAGCATTACATTCTGACTGCGGGCATGATTTACCGACTCTGCATATACTTTCCAAAGGTCCATACTGATATTCATCAAAGTAAAAGGGTAAAGTCATCATAGGCTTCCTGGACCATAGGGCCACTCTCTGTTTAGACAGAGGTGACTGGTGATGGTTTAACCTGAGGGCCAACATGCTTCAGGTGTGAGGAGATGTTGTAAAGGAAAGTCCTTTGCAATAACCTGAGCTGATGTGGGAATTGAATCCACACTGTTGATATCACAAACCAAACCCCACCCCTCCCGATCTGCACATACACCCTTTTGCAATCAAAACAGCAGTGATAGTAATGAAACTGCATGTGCTACAGAGCTGAATTTTGCGGCCCTTCTGTTTAATCTAGTGAACTGCACCATGAAGCCTGTCTGGTCTCCTGCAGATTGTCACAACAGCTGTCACAATAGTCATAAAATATGGTCTAGTGATTATTGAATTCAATCATCTCATATTAATACCTGACACTTTCATAGAGTAAAATGTTTAAATAATGTAACAAATACCGCTTGGTCTTAAAATAGCCACAGCAATCAGCTGACTACAAAGGTCAGTGAAGTATCAAGAAATGAATGTGGAATAAATAAGATCATCTGAGTTCAAATTAACATTTTTTAAAATCAAAAACCCCTAAAACAAATGTTTCATTCGATCTCATTAAGCCATGAAGAAAGCCTTCTTCTCCTACTTTGATTTACAACTGTTTAAAATTTACCCATATTCCCAATGAGTTGTCAGATTTAGAAACAATGAACTAAAAAATACAAGCACACAGACAGATCGTACAGTAAAATCATGTTAAATTTATCTACACTATTGTCTGGCTCCTGTCCCTGAGCGTTACCTGAATGTTGAAGCCATACACTGCTGGTTGCCAGTGTGCCCTGTTACACTGGTCTGCCTTTGCAGGACCCACTGCCAGTGCATTAGAGGACCGGAATGTTGGCAATGAGTCCTGGGAAATTGAATGTCAGTTACCATTTTGGAAGGTTATGCATGACTGATACTGTTAGATTGCGCCCTGATCTGCAGTTTGACCATGGGCAACACGGATGTCTTTTGGAGAAAGTGACGTGTTGAACCCAGCAAGAGCCCGCTCTGTTTTCCATGTTGAGTTTATCCAATGGCCAGCCTGTGTGGTGAATTTGATGAGATCGCAGCCCATGATATGTTGGACTGTAAACAAGCCATTTAACATGTCATGATGAACATTAATTTGGAACTTACTGCTGAGTAACGCAACTTTCACCAAGCTTCTTAAGAAAATCAAACAAGATACATTGAGATGATCTCGACCTCCAGATGGGCCTCGCCAAACATCTTACCTGATTCTGCTATGCATCTTGACATAGCCCACGTTATCCAGAGCTCTGCAAGATTCTGTCAAGATGGAATGTCAAACAGTTACTATGACAGATGTGTAAATATTTGGTAACCTAATATGCATAACTCAAAATGTGCAGGGTAATTTGTGTTTTTTCCTTAGTTTTAGATGACAGCAGGATGTTTAAATTGAAACACCAGCATGTGAAAATGACCTTCCTAGTTTGTTGCAAACATGTAATCTCTGCCATGGGGTAGCACATTGTAGGCAAACACCTTAAAGTTGCTTCAGTAAAGACCTTGCGTTGAACACATTATTGTGTTGCACGCTTGAAGCAGAAATCCTTGTATTCCATTAATTCTAACTTCTTAACTATCCTTGATGTTTGTCAATGTATCATTGATGGCTGTTTGGTTGGCAGACACAAAACAATGGAAGTTATTCCCCAAACCTCTCTGCCTCCCTACAACTGTGTTTCTCTTGAATACATTCCTATAAATCATTTATTAACCAAGCCTGATCAATAGATAACTTTAGTTCTGGTTCTGTAATCAAAATTTCCAACCTTTAGATATACAATCCTTCAATTGAATTCCACATTCAGCAGATAGCAACCAAAGCAAACTGTGTTCTTAGATTTCTGCAGAAAAATCTTTGATATTACATCAAAACTATCAGAGTTATAGTTTAACAAACATTCGCTCATCCAACCCTGGAGAATTCAAGTTGTGCTTAGAATCCTTATGTGATGAGAAATATTTAAAAAGATTGAAGTGATTCAAATATGTTGTCCATGATATTGAATAAATCAGACTGGAAATATACCAGTATCAAATGTTTGATCAAAGACTTGGAATTGGGGTCACTACTGAAAAAAAAAAGGAAAAGCATATTCAATGTGTTTTATTAAAAATAGAATAGACCAGTGGAAATTGGCAGAAACAAGTACCTGGTGCCCTCTGAGGCAGCTATCCATTCAAACTCCAAAGACCATTTTTGTCCAAGCCAATGGATCAACAATTATTTTTCCCTAACCAAACTTCCACAATGGAATAAGCTGTCAAGCAAATTATCACACTCTCTTTAATTTAAGTCTAGATTTAGATTATTCCCATTTATAAGTTTTGGTATCAGGGCTACCATCTTAGCAGGTTGTGGCAGGTTGTAGCTAATGCTGCCTATTGAAATGTCAGTGGAGTACGCATATCAGTCTGTGACACTGACACAATCAGCACATCTCCTTATAGTGATCAGTGTCAAATGTGTTTGCTAACTCTATTATGAAGTGCTTCCAGACATGTAATTGCATCAAAGCCACTTATTAAACCTATGTAAAATATTGTTCTTGTTAAAGTAAAGTTACAATCAAACTATATATGTGTTGTTGCTGTTGTTGTTTAATTGATGATAGTGCATATAATGTCCTGTTCCTTACCCACTTCTCTACCTTCCTCACTTCAGCAATTTAACAGCTAAGTCAGCTTAAGCTGAAAGCTAGTGACAAGCTACATTCAATGGACCATGTATGATTTGTACAGCCCTATATCATGATTCCATTATTTCAACACCAAGACAAATAATTTCTAAGTTTTGATTTTGTTTGAAGCTAATTTAAGGTGAATATACAGTGCTAATGATAATGAACAAATAAAAATGTTGTCGCATCATTAATTATGGAAGCACTTATGATAGAATATGAGTACACGGATGAGAAGAGTCAACAGCCAAGAGGTCATTTCATCATTTGTATCACCTTTCAGGATATAATTTGACTATTTTGCATTTTTGCCTTCTCCAAATCTATATCTTTCTACCCAGCTGAATCAGTGATCAATCTAACTCCATTTCAACTGAATCAGTACTTATTGTGCCAGACAGCTGTCTACTGCATAATCCAATAATAAGTATAAATTATTCCTTACACTGAATCCAGCTCATGGCTTTTTTTAGTGTGTCTTCATGTCCTCCTGTCCTATCTCTTGATTTTCTACAATATATATTGATATAGGCTTATCCATCTCGTTGATTCATATATGGTCAATGTTTGCTGGATCTTGAGGACAAGATTAGAAGATACTGAGTATTCAAAAGAAGAAAGATGGGAGCCTCAGTATTTTAAATCAATTAACCAAACATAGGGAAATGTTGAGAGTGTTATCTCGGATGATATTCGCAGAATGTAAAATGTGTGTATGCCATAGGGGAATCACCAGCATGGCTTTACTGAAGACAAAACAGAGATTATTTTATTTTATTGGTTTAAGATATATAACAGTGTGTCTAGTAGCAGGTTGCAACAATGAGTGAGGGCACTGAGCAGGGGAGCTTAAATAGTCAAGCAGACCAACTCTGAAGGAAAGAGGTCTTTGTCAGACAGACACCTCATGAAGTGACAGATCTAAACTAGAGAGGAGCTTCATGGGATGGTTCCTGGGTTCTGTCTCAGATGATTTAAGCCAATGATTGGCCTGCCACTCAAAAGAAGCAAGCAATCAATCAGTGCTATTTAGCCCTTACTTTGTGTCATTTGTGATGGTGCCAGTATTTTCCAGCCACTAAGCAGACTCCTCACCATGTAGGATGGATGCCAGCCTCATTCAAGGCAGTCATGCAGTGCAAATCCAGGTGATCATCAGAGCTGGAAGCTCAATGCCCAAGGACAAAGCCAAGGAGAATCAAATGCCTCAACACTTGGTATTACGGTACCTATGAAAGACTTTCCTCTCTTGCCTGACAGATCTATGGTCTCCATGCTTTTTCACATGCTAATCTTTCTGCAGGTAAATTACGGCCTTCTTGTTGAAGTCTGCCTGAGCAGCACCCACTACTCTCGTTGAATCTGCCAGCCTGATGTTGCTGTGGAATGAATTTCTGGTTCATCTGCCATTCTAATTAGAAGGCCAGTTGGAGGAACAGTTCCCATTGCAACCAATTCCCTCGCATAGCCACCTGTCCATATTCAGAACTGAGGCAGACACTGGGGTCACCATAAATTTAGTGACCTGTAGCCTGTTAATTCTTTTACTCTCTCCAGAGATGTTGCTGAATACTTACAGCACTTTTTAATTTTTATTTCAAATGTGTAGCAGTTTGCTTTTGTACATTTAAGATCAGGTTCACCTGAGTTGAGAACTCACCTAAAGAGTTGAGAGTGTGGTGCTGGAAAAGCACAGCACATTAGGCAGCATCTGAGGAGCAGGAGAATTGACGTTTCAGGCATAAGTCTGTCATCAGGCTTCTCATCCCTGATGAAGGGCTTATGCCCGAAACATTGATTCTCCTGCTCCTCAGATGCTGCCTGACCGGCTGTGCTTTTCCAGCACCACACTCTCAACTCTGATCTCCAGCATCTGCAGTCCTCACTTTCTCTTAACTCACCTAAAGATCTTGGTACTAACCAAAAGAAACATGTGTTCCAGAAGTGAGAAACATATGAAAGCAAGTGTACAAAAGCTGGCAAAAGGCATAAACATTTGGATGGTATGTGGATGGTGTCGATAAAACAAAAATAACCTGAATCAATATTCATGAGATGATGCAAGTTTGGAGGAATTGAAAAAGAGGTTTTTGTGTAGAGGTAGTGTGAAGGGTTGCTAATTTAAAAAGAAAAGCTGACTGCTTGAAAAATAAAAGCTCTGGGACATGAGTGGAGTGTTGAAACTAACATTGGAACAGACTTGAATAAAAGTAAAATGTTCTGATGAAGAGCCACACCAGACTCAAAATGTCAACTCTTGATTTTCTCTTTGATTCATTGAATTGTTTGCTTTTATTTTGTAATAATTCATTTATCCAAGAGCTGAATTTCTTGAAGTGAGCCAGGACTCCAATGGTGGGATAAAGAGAAGGTTTTGAGGTTGGATTTGCCAGCAGTGGGACCAGCTCTGTAACTTTCCAGGAGGAGGTCTATCCATCGATTGCCTGTGAGTCCGCCGATTATTGTCAATGGGAGGCTCGTGATGCTGCCTGTCCGGTCAGAAAGCCAGCAGCCGGAAAGCCTGAATAGTGCTACTCGAGGACATGGACTCAATCCTGAGGAAAGCAGGAGGACTGGGGTCCACAAGAGGTGATTTAAAAAGTATCAAAATGCACAGGGCCAAGCCAATCTCACCCCTCTCTGCACACAGTCCTCTCTTTGTTGTATAAAACCTGTCTCCATCCGATAGTTTCCTTTTGTGTTGAAATGGAGCTGAGATGATGATCCACTGTGCACCAAATCCATGATTTATTGGGCTCAAAGGAGTGAATTAATGAATGATTGTTTCTATGTTTTTGTGTTTCCCAAGTGAAAGATTAGCTGCAGTCACCAGACATGTTGCATAACATCAGAGAGGGGATAGAAGAGATATGAGCCATAATTGTTTTACTGATTTCATGTCATACATGTGGTGAATGCATGAAATGTTTTCTGAAGCCTGCGATGGATCACAGTAACCATGGAGAAATGAATGCAATAACAGTAGTGGTCAAACCCCGAGAATCTACAGTTGAAGACACAATTAGGCAAGCAATTAAAAATACACGGTTTAATCAAAAGCAGACAACATATATTTGTTAAGGCAAGTCACACCTGACAAGTTATATAGATCTTTCTGAAGTGAAGGACATTTAGGCAAACATAATGAATTTATCACCGAAGATTTGATCAGTTTTGTTGAAATAAATGCAAGACCACGGTAAAAGATTTTGTAGCTTGATGATGTTGAAGTCAAATCAGACTTCACTTTCGGACAAAAAAGCAAACTCGCTGCCCCAAATAGTTGTGACCAGTTTAATCTTCTTAAATTTTCAAAATTGCGATTGATAGTTTTTCCGTTGAGTAAGGATCTAAAGGGATATAAAAAACAAAAGGGCAGGTAAGTAGAGCTGAGTACAGATCAATCTTGATCTAATTCAATAGCTTTGAGCGGGTGAATGCTTTAGTTCTGTTCTTAGTTTCTTTGTAATTTAGTTTGAGTTACTTTTTAGCATAATTTATTAGTCTTTATACTTTGCTTGGTTTCATTTTTCATTATGCCTTCTGAATGCTAAATGCATTCCTTCAGCTTCAAGCAAGATCTATTTTCATGGAATCCTGCTTTCTTATAAATACACAACAAGCCCAAAATTAATACTTGGGCCATAAACGTTTTTCCTTCTAGTCAAATACTTTTCCCTCTTAATGTTTCTTTTTATTCTAGCATTGAATTATTACATTTCTGCTGTCACTGTATGCTGCATTCTGTCACAGAATCACAGTAGCACTACAGTGCAGAGGTAGTGTATTCAAACCACTATACCTGTATCAGCTCATTAAATGAGCAACCTTACTCAGTTACTAACCTCCTTCTTTTTCTCCATAGCATTGTCCATTATTTTTATCCAAATAAACATCCAATGAATAGTTAAATCACATCTTATCTAGAAGAATGTCAAATAATGGTTTGTTCCTTGTTGGGATTCCAACATACTGAAAGAGAAAATTATTCTAAATCTTGCAAAACTAAAGGTCTCCCTTTCCTCACCAGATTTTCTTTGTCTTCTTTCAGATAATTGATATTGCCCAATATTGTATCTTGATTTTTAGAATACCTCTAATTGCACATTAAATTTCGGTGTTGCAATAATCTCAATCAGAATTCAACAAACACAACTTCACAGATCGATTTATCAAGATTTTGTTTGGATTACTTTGTCTCAATTAGACACTGAAACTCTCACACTGTTGCATAATGTCACAGTTTCTTGTTTAGTATTCTGCCTAAAATGGGCGTTGGAAACAAAAATAAGAAAATTAAACAGGCGAGGGCTATTGAAATGAGGATTGTTCAAGTCCAATGTCCATTCAGGTTTCTAAATCATTTTAGTTCTGATCATTCATTTGACTACTGCCCCATAGAATAATCAGATATACCAGTTTAGTTAGAAATGGTAGCAATGGAAATGCACTCAAGCTGCTTCCAATACACATCAAGAGTTCAGGTAAAGATCTCACATGGATGACTTGGTTCACTTGTTTCTTGAGGTCTCTTACCAAGGAACAATTCTAGAGAGGTCCTGCTGAAGCACTGCCTTGTTTTTACAGGGAACTATTGATGGCTGTTTCTCCGAGCCAGACATCATCATTTATCTTGGCTGGTTCATCTCAGAGGGAAGAGTTTTGGAATAATCCAAGCCAACTATGGTAATATGTGACTCCAGCATGCCAGTAATTTCTGTACTAGATTGCTGTTTTGCATCCAATTTTCATACAGACTCCATGGACAGACCTGTGGGGAGGGCTTTCAGGTTTGTATTTGAAGAAGTGAGATCAGTGGCATGGATAATTGGACACATGCAAGGAATATGCCGATTAGGCAGATCACAATGTCAGTCAGTGTAGAACACTGGTGTAATCTCAATAATGCCATTTTCAAACTCAAAGTCCTCTCCTAACCTGTTGTAGCTGCATTCAAGAAGAGAAGGACTCTCCACAGCATTATTTAAACAAGTCATCAGTCATTGAGCTAAAACGCTGATTGTTTTGGATTGCCTGCTATGACTTCTGCAAAGTATTTACAGGTTAGTTTTATTATTAAAATTCCTAGGGAATATGGTGAAATTTGGTGAATGCTTTGGTTTTCACTTCAACTGTTCTGTTACATTGCTTGCTTCCAGCTATAGTTTGAGTTTCCCTCTTTACTACAACATTTCAGGAAAAGTAAGCAGAGATGACACAGAGGAGAGCATATTGCTTGAAGTGGGAGGAGGGAGAGAAACAGATGATCACTCGAGGAGAGGACATTTTCACCCAGAGTTTTCAGAGGGCAATTCATTTATGACAACAACGAAGATGAATAGTATGTTGGTTATCTCCATCTCACATCATCCTGATGCGAAAGTAAATCACTGTTCCTTCCTGTCCCAGAACCTCCTTCCTAACAGCACTGTAGGTGTACCTACACGAGAAGAGAAAAGGAATAACTAGGATCTTAGCCTGCTTGCTATTTGTTGTGTTGATATGCACCAGAATGATCTGAGAAGTCTTGTGCAGTTTTATGGACAGGAATACTGGTATCTGGGTGTGCAGTTCTACAGATCATTGAAGGTGGCAGTGCAGGTAGATAAGATGGTAAACAAAAGGCCTATGGCATGTTTGCTTTCATTGGAAGGGACATTGAGTATAAGATTAGATTATCTACAGCATGGAAGCAGGCCCTTCAGCCCAACAAGTCCACATTGATCCTCTGAAGAGTAACCCACCCAGACCCATTTCCCTCTGACTAATGCACCTAACACTATGGGCAATTTAGCATAGCTAATCTACCTAACCTGCACATCTTTGGACTTTAGGAGGAAACCCATGCAGACATGGGGAGAATGCGCAATCTCTGCACAGACAGATGCCCGAGGCTAGTTGAACCGGGGTCACTGTTGCTGTGAGGCAGCAGTGCTAACCACTGAGCCATCGTGTCACCCCCTCAGAATAGATAATTCATGCTACAGATTTATAGAACATTTTAGTTAGGCCACATTTGGAATATTGCATAGAGTTCTGGTCATCACACTACCAGAAGGTTGTGGATGCTTTCAGAGGGTACAAAAAAGGTCTCCTAGGATGTTGCCTGGTATGAAGGAGTTTAGTTATGAAGAAAGGTTGGATAAACTGAGTTTGTTTTCACTGGAATTCAGGAGGTTGAGGGGCGACCTAATAGAAATTTATAAGATTGTGAACAGCATGGATAGCATGAGGTATTCTCCCAAGGTGGAGGAGTCGATTACTAGGGAACACAAGTTTATGAGGGGGAAGTTTAAAGGGATGTGAAAGATATGTGTTTCACACAAAGAGTGGTGAGTGCTTAGAAAGTGCTGCCAGAGGAGGTCGTGGAAGCAGACACAATTGCATTCAAGAAGCACCTGGACGAATACATGAATCGGAAGGGAATAGTAAGTGAAGACAGTTTTAGTATGGAAGGGCAAAACGTGGCAGCGCAGGAATGGAAGGCTGAAGGGCCTGTTCCCGTGCTCAATTATTCATTGTTCTTTGCTCTTTGTACTTCATATTAGTTTTAGTCTAAGCTATTGGTACCAGGTTGGGGAAGCCTGCCTACCTGGTGAATTCGGTATAAGTGAGATTGTGTTATGATAAGCAGGATTTGTTTCTTATATTGTACTGATGATATAAAGAACTATTATAGTGTAAAAAGAAGTGATTTGGCCTATTGTGTCTACAAATAAAACTCCTCAAATCAGCATTATTACTTACTGCCAATCTCCTGATTTTTTTTCCTAATATCCTTGCATATTATTTCAATCCAAATAATGATCCCTACATGCCTGAATGAGTATAGCTCTATCAACACTCAAGAAGCTTGACACCATCCAGGCCAAAGCAGCACTCTTGATTGGCACCACATCCACAAACATTCAATCACTCCAACACCAATGCTCATTCGCAGCAGTATGTTCTAACTACATGGTGTGCTGCAAAAATTCACCAAAGATCCTTGCATAGCACCTTCCAAACCCTCTCTCAAGGAGAAAATCAACACCACCTTCTCGAGGATATCTAGGGACAGACAATAACTGTTTCTCTAGCCAGTGACACCCAATTCCCATGACTGAATAAAAATAAAGTATCCTCTTGAATGCCTCAACATATTACATCCAAATTACACTGCAACCCCAGGTTACACTTAAAGCACCTTCTTGAACCACTGCAGTCAATGTGCTATAGGTAGACCCACAATACTGGAAGGAGGGAATTTCAGATTGTGATCCAGCGATAGTGAAGAAACAGCGACATATGGTGTTCAAGACAGATGCTGAGTGACTTAGAAAGGAACTTGCAGGAGTTGGAAAAGTTAAAAATCACACAACACCCGTTGTAGTCCAACAGGTTTATTTGGAAGCACTAGCTTCCAACAGACTAGTTGTTGTCTAACACCAGCATTTCCAAATCATTGCAGTAGTTAGTGTTCCCATGTATCTGATGCTCTTGCCCTTCGAGATGGAAGTGAGGGTAACCTAGAAAGTCCACACACTTGCAACTTAGAACAGAGCTTATTTGCTTTTCCAGGGAACATTTCTTTATATCCTGATGACAGAGCTTATCTCATGATATAAGTTAACATTTTAGGAGCTAACTGTCTTATACAACACTTCATTATCATACTAGGGCTCATTAGGGATGAGTACAAAATACTGGTCTTGCCAGTGTGGTCAACCTCCCATGAGTGAATTAAGAAACTGAGCTGCAATCATTGTTTCAGCCTTTTCTTAATTTTGTTTTTCTTTTTAAATCAGGTTACAGATTTATGGACATGACTTTTGCCTGTTTCTGCCATGTTGGAGTCAAAATTGACAGTTTTTATTATAAAGAAACTTTCCTCACTATATCAATTAATATCAACTTTCTACCATTGGCCAATTTTCACTTCATCCCCTATAGGGGCCACATCCCTATCTGGCAGCTTTATATACACCTGTCATTTACTCCATTGTCTCTACTGAAAATTTCTTTTCTATCAAGTGTAGCGTAGTATCTTTCCATTCCCTATACATTGTACATATCTGAACTTGTGTATTATTCCAAACATTTTTCTCTATAACCCAGTATTTCTACTTGTTCCTCAGTCTTAGGCAATTAGCAAGTTCACTTCAACACACTTCTCACTGATGTGGTCATCATGGTGTCAGAAACTCCCGCAATGGGCAAAATTGCACATAACACTAGATATTGCCCTAATAGTGTCAAAAATCTCAAATATGTGAAGGTGTTAACTGCACTTCAGTACTAAACTCCAGTTTAGGTTAACCCCTTCAACTGACTCGTTTTTCAAAAATCAATTATTGTTCAATTACAATATATTTATATTCTCTCAAATGAACTTTGTCAGACTAAACCAACACATCATACAAATATGTATGCTGTTTCAACAGATCAATAAGGAGCATAGCTCACCACCAGGAATGACATAAGACCCTAAGACATAGGAGCGGAAGTAAGGCCATTCGGCCTATCGAGTCCACTCCGCCATTCAATCATGGCTGATGGGCATTTCAACTCCACTTACCCGCATTCTCCCCGTAGCCCTTAATTCCTTGTGACATCAAGAATTTATCAATTTCTGCCTTGAAGACATTGTGTAGCATCAAGACATGACCACTTATTAGCCAATTTATCATTCCTACTCAGAATTAAAAATAACACCTCTAAATTCAATACTTAATACATATTTGCTTACTTCAGTTTTGGCCTATTTTTTCCCAATAATATTCAGACTTAATACAAGTTTCTTAGATCAAAGCTTTCCTGTGGGATAATGGCTGCCTTGATCAGGTCTCTTCTCACTATATGCTACACAAACTCATGGAAGGTACTAAAGCTGCTCCCAATGGTCTGAAAAATGCGCAGTTCACTTCAAATTATGCTGAAGCATAAGGTATCTCAAAGATTTGAGTAACAGTTGACTGATTTTTGCCACTAATAGGATTCTGTCATCAAAATAAAAAGATTTTCTGTCTATCACATAAATGAATATTATGCGATATGAATATCCACACTGGCATGATGGCATGTGTGTATGCTGTACATCTCACAAGCCGATGGGTCACAGGGGGCAATGGTGTAATGGTAATGGAGTAGTAATCTAGAAGTCCAGGCTAATAATCTGGTGACATAAATTTGAATCCCTTCATGACAAATGGTTAAATTTCAAGTCAATGATAAAAGCCTAGAATAAAAAGGTTGTCGAAGCTCACTACCTCTGTTAGAGAAATAATTGTGCCACACTTACTTAGTCTTACCCATTTGTGACTGCAAACCCAAGGCAATGTAATTGACTCTTAACTGTCTACTGATCAATTAGGTATCAGCAATAAATTGGCATAGCCAATGACATATTCATCCAATCCATGAATAAACAAACGCTTTCAACTCTTTGCAGCAAACAAGATACTGACTCTGCCCAGCTGGTTTGTGCTTACAAAGTACACAATATGTAATGTTAAATGTAATTCGACAATTGGACAACATGTGGTGGATAATCCTGAATGTGTGAAGAATTATACTTTCAACCAATGCAGGATTGTCAGTCGGACAAGGCATGTGACAAGCCTGTCTCTACTGAAAGTTATATATTAATACACAGTGTCGTGTTCTTTGTAGACAGGAAGAACATGTGTATACATTCTCCCTGCTTTAACTGTTCTAGCAACAAAATAGATGAGAGCCATTTATTGTTGCTTTCTTATGGTAATGCCCTGACAAATCAGATTCAACCTACCTAGTTTAAAATGTAAACAAATCCTGGCTGTAAACTGTCAGTTAGCATTAATGTAAGCATTCTCTGTGAAAATGCCTCTTGGCTAATCAGTGTCCATTTGCCAAACTGGCCATTCTCTCCTTGCATGCAGTATAAATGTTGGTTTTCTCCTTGAGTTTGCACTCTTGCAAAATGTCCTAATGATTACAACACAAAAATCTTCAAGAAATATTTTCACGATATCAAGTTTCTTAATTGAGTGAAGGTGTGTTTACATTCTTATTTACATTTATCTTTGCTTTCTTGTGGAAACATGGTAAAGCATGCTTTTAGTATGTGTGCTGATCAATGCTACAATAGAAGAGAGATTTTCTGTACTATTTACACTCTAGTTGCCATTCTGGCATATAGCCCAATATTTTTGTTAGATATTTGCATTTTATCAGATATTGCTTCCCATTTTTAACATTATTATAGCTATTTCAAATAGCTTAAAATACAAGTCTTCCCAAAATAACTCTTCCTCTTATGTGATTTGTCCCTATACTTTGGTAATTCACACCAATAAAACATGCTGTTGTTGTCGGGAAGGATGACTTTTGACAAATTAAATCAAGCAACAGGACTAACATGATAGAGACCATTTTCAGATTGAGAAAATCTGATAAAAGAAATGAGTAGCTGAAATTCAGTTAATAATACTAGATACTAAGGTATATGAAATGATCTTATGGTGGTTTAATTATATGTAAGACCTATAGTGAAATGAATTAAACCAGACTTCCATCAATGTTTATCTTGTATTCTGAGGACCAATCAGCTCAAAGGTGAGAATAATTCAAGAAATTACATTCTTCAATGCACTAGTGTACATTCTGAGACCCAACATTTTTTCTTGTTTCCTGCATGTTCACTATCACATGATCAAGAACCTTGAGGAATTTGTTACTTTAATTATTTTCCAGATCCACACAATTCTGGAGAGTCTGATATGGCTTAGTTTGTTTCACTTGTGCAGTCTGCAAGCACTAATGATCCCTGATTTAACTAATAAACTCACTTTTTAAAAAAAAATCTAAGTTGTGCATTACTCTATGGGTCCCTCCAACCTAGTTTTTCTTTTTTTTAGCGGGATGGTGTTTCTATTTCCAATTCTCTTCTGAGCCTTATGTGGAGAGTTCACTGGGTCAGTAATTGGAAGTGCTGATATACACTAACTATCTTATTAAATGCCCAAGGCACATTACCAGATGTACTCTAAGTAAACTCCTGCAGCACATCTGCCATTATTCGATATGACTGTCCTACTGTCAGGGATAAGATAACCTTGATGTACAATTCAATGTTTTTTTTGATAAGAAGAAATATTGATAAGAAATGAAAAATTGCCCTTTGAGATAAATCCTTGTTTATGTCAATGCAATTGGATGGCAGTGTTGTGCCTGACATGTTTACAAAGGACAGTACAAAGTAAATTCACTTTGAAAAATTCTACAGTTGATAATTTGTTCCTGAAAATGAAATGGGTACAAAGATATGGAGTTTAAGTAGCTGAAATTAAGTTAATAACGCTAATACTGAAGGATGGCCTGCAGCCTGTAACATGGTTGTGCTATCTAGTATTTGTCAAAGAAAAGGGTTGTAACTTAGCCTGTCACTTTAAAGTCTATTGCTGATGTACTTCTCAGGAGGAAGGCAGATAAAGAAGTGTATCAGAGGGTGTCGAGTAGAGATTACCAGTGAATCAAACCATGCATAGATGGCAGCGCTGTATAACTATTGCAAAAAGGTTTTATAACTTTGGAATATTATGAACTCATACTATTTGTGTAGATGTTGAGCATCAAATATAATTTGGGATTTGTGCCTCAGTCCAGCAGCTCAATCTGCCTTTGTTTTTTTTTGCTTTTGATTGAACTGTTCACAATGAAAAGTAAGTAATTTGAGGAAGGTAAAGGGAAGAGAGGATTACAGAAATGCAAGAATGAAAAACAAGTACCATTTGAGAATGAAGTTACAAAAAAGAGCAAAATTGACTGGCTTCATACAGCAATTGGTACTAATCAGCTCAACATGCTCGATACATCACTTTCTGAATTATGGGAGGCATGAAAAAGGTAGATTAGCTGTCATGCAATGAACAAGAATGACTGCATCCTGGTAAGTTGAATCAATCACTTTAATCAGTTGGAAAGGAAATGTCAAAAGTAACATCTAGGGTCATTTCTCTTCAAGTGCACATTAGAGTCAGACACAGTCTTCTTTGGCAATCAGTAAAAAGGGGACAAAACGTACATTTCAGAATATTTCACTGCAAGTGACTAAAGTATGTTGCTGAAATATTAACTATGTTCTTGTCGGGTTTGACTGTGTTGACTTTTAAACTGACATTAGAACCCAAATGAGAATTTGTCCGCTTCTCAGATTTTCAATGTTAGTCACTCAAAAAAAGGCATTTGTTAAATTTCCTGTCATTGAATATAAATTGTCAGGAAAAATTAGCATAAATTGAAGCTACCAGGGCAAGCACATTGCCACCAAAGATGGTAACATAATTGCACAGAATGTCATTCTACTTAGTCATAAAGTGTTGGAATCTTAGAGATGTACAGCACGGAAGCTGACCCTTCGGTTCAACTCATCCCTGCCGACCAATTATTCTAATCTAATCTCATCCCATTTGCTAGCATTTGGCCTATATCCTTCCAAACCCTTCCTATTTTATATACCTCCCAAATGCCTGTTAAATGTTGTAATTGTACCAGCCTTCACCATTTCCTCTAGCAGCTCATTCCATAAACGTTCTACCCTCTGTGTGAAACAGTTGTCCCTTAGGACCCTTCTAAATCTTTCCCCTCTCACCCTAAACCTATGCCGTTAACTTTTGGTCTACCTTATCCAGGGGAAAAGATCTGGACTCTTCACTCTATCCATGCCCTCATGATTTTATAAATCTATATATGGCCACCCCTCACCCCGACACTTCAGAGAAAATAACCCCAACAGTTTAACCTCTCCCTCGCTCAAACCCTTCAATCCTGGCAAATCTTTTCTGCACTCTTTCAACTTTAATATCCTATAGCAAAGAGACCAGGATTCTAAAAATGGCCTTACCAATGTCCTGTACAGCTGCAACATTGACCTCCTAGCTCCTAGACTCAGTGCACTGACCAATGAAGGCAAGCATACTGAATGGCTTCTTCACTACCCTGTCTACTTGGATTCCACTTTCAAGAAATAATAAACCTGCAATCTAAGGTATCTTTGTTCAATAATACTCTCCAGAACCTTATGATGAAGTGTATAAGTCCAGCCCTGGTTTGCAATACCAAACCGTAGCACCTCACATTTATCTATTTTAAACTGCATCTAGCATTCCTCGGCCCATCGGCCCATCTGATCAAGGTCCTGTTGTACTCCGAAATAACGTTCTTTGCTGTCCACTACACCAATAATTTTGGTGTCGTCTGCAAATTTACTAATCATGCCTCCTATATTCATAACCAAGTCATTTATATAAATCACAAAAAGTGCTCACTGCTCGTCACAGGCCTCCAGTTCGAAAAGCAACCCTCCACCACCACCCTCTGCTTCCTATCTTCTAACCAATGTTATATCCTAGTGACCCCAAACATTTTGGTAAAGGAACAGTGGCCATTGAAACACCTGTGGTAATGACAAAACATTATGGTTACAACCTATACAGCAATTGTGTAAGGGCTTTAGGGCCTCAGAGCAAAATTTTGATGATGTCATGGAGCTATTCCTCATTGGGCATAAAGAACACAGTGTGGATAGAGTTAACATGAAGGAAGGAGCCCATCAGGATTTGGGCAGAAGCCTGGGGCCTAGCCATGTGAATGATGGGAATGTGTGCTGATAAACATTTATAGCACATTCATAAACATTAGACTGTGGAGTTCATTGTAAGGTATTTCAAAAAAGTTTAATATTTGAGTCTGGTATTTGTCCTGATGTAATATTTAGTCTTTTTTAGGTAGATATATTTAGTCATAATATTTATGGAATACACCTTATTGTAAAGAACCTCAAGCCTGAAAACAGTTCTTGATATTGCCTCTCCTTGAATAGTCTGTCTTGAAGCCAAACTAGTGAATATGGGTGAAAAAACTCTGCTGAGGCCAGTATCCTGTCACCAAGTCACCTCTTATTTAAACATGGAGAGTCTGTGACACTGATCCAGCTCCCTCAGAGCCAGCTGTCAGAGTGAGCAGAAGCTCTTACACTCTTATTCTTATCTGTTAGCCAGGGTTCCCTGATTGGACTAGATTAATAGCCCCAATCAGGGAACTCAGATTCTATGATGTCCACTTGGCTGACCTCATTACAGTC
Source organism: Chiloscyllium plagiosum (assembly GCF_037043375.1). Taxonomy (NCBI): domain Eukaryota; kingdom Metazoa; phylum Chordata; class Chondrichthyes; order Orectolobiformes; family Hemiscylliidae; genus Chiloscyllium; species Chiloscyllium plagiosum. The sequence goes on along the minus strand of NW_028270142.1, from coordinate 120,958,455 downwards.
ACCACATCCCTCCCTTTCTGAGTCCTAGGATTTAAGCCAGTTTTTTTTTTGTAGCCTCTCCTGAGGCATTTTAGCAGTGAGTCAGATTCCTCTAAATCTGCCTCTGATAAGGATGGGGTGTAATGCACAGTAGCTCACCTTTTGTGCCAGGAACGTCTTGCAAGAAATTGCAAGAAAGTGGCAAAGGCATCGAGGTGGTGACATCTGCTGTGTCCATCTTAGATTCTGAGGTATCCACAATGCTTGATGGAGAGGAACAACCCATGGGTTCCGGAACAACTGGAAAGGGCTGTTGAAGAGCCAAGAATGTTTTCTTTTGTGAGTTTGTGATTTTGCAGCTTTTATATCATGTACATGCTTGTTCATGGCTGTCATACCCACCCAACATTTATACTGGATCTGACTCTCTTACTCATGCAGGGACATTCCCTTGGTTCCTACACTAAACTTCATCCCCCTGTAGTAAACTGTTTTTCCTGCTTGGAAGAGATTTGTGTCTGGCATTGGCATTCCTGAAGTTGTTTCATCCTCCCCATAGATCCAGGAATATCAGATTTAAGCTGGTGTGAAGTCTTCTCCCCATGAACAACTCTGCTGGAACTATCCCTGTGGTTGCATGAGGTTAGTCCTAGTCAATTAGGAACTGGGACAGTTTGGAATCTAGTGAAGCTGTAGCCTGTTTCTTTAAACCTGCCTTCAAAGTTTGGGCTGCTCTTTTTGCCAGACCATTGGATGCTAGGTGGTATTGAGTTACCCTTATGCGTTGAATACCATTTGACTTATGAAATGCTCAAATTTTCTGTTAGAAAAGATGGCCAGCTATCTGTAACCAATATTTCCAGTAGTCCATGTATTGAAATGAGGCATGTGGCTTTTCTATCATCATCCCCAGTGTTTGATGAATGAAGTCTATGTATATCAAGCCACATTGAGTGGGTGTCCGCAATGCCTAAGAACATTGAGCCCATGAAAGGACCTGCATAGTCGATGTGTAACTGAGCCCAGAGTTTAATCAGTCATTCCCATGAATGTAGGGGGGCTGTTAGCATTAATTTATGTCCTTGTCGGCACTCTGAGAACTGCAACACCAACATGGCTATATCTGCATCCAATCTTGGCCTCTTGACATAACTTCTTATCAACATCTTAACTTTGGAAACCCTGGATCACACTGGTGGAGTTCAGCCAATGTTTGGCGACAATCATTGCTCAGGACAATCACTTTTGCTCCCCATAGTAATATACCATCCTGTACTGTGATCTGGTCCCTCCAGATCCAAAAAGGGTTCAATTCTGTTTGTGATGCCGCTTCGGATTCCCCCATCACCAACAACTCTTTCAATTTTTCCAGAACCAGATCTTTCAGCACCACAAAGCCCTCCTTCTTTATTTGTGTGTATTTACCCTTTGACTGAGCTAATAATACCCTGAGGCGTATGGGGAGACATCGCCTGTCAATCCCAGATTTCGCTTAGGATCATGGTGTTCCAACACGAGAGGATGATAACTGTTTCTTCACGTCACTCAAAGCTATGGCTTGGCAGCATGACCACGTCCAAAGCTGACCCTTTCATAAAAGTTAAAAATCACACAATACCAGGTTATAATCCAACAAGTTTATTTGGAATCACTAGCTTTCAGAGCGCTGCTCCTTCATCAGGTAACTGTGGAGCAGGATCATAAGACACAGAATTTATAGCAAAAGATCACAGTGTCATGCATGCAACTGATATGATATATTGAACAAACCTAAATTGCTGCTAAGTCTTTCACCTTTTAGAATGAGTTGCAGATTTCAGTTCATTATTTTATAAACCCCAGAACCTATTTTCAAGTCACATTCTTGAGATAACAACGTTTTATAAAAAAAGTAACATCTCAGCTCATTAATACATTAAAGGTGTGAGGTTAGAGTCTGTCTGTACCCCCATCTTGAGTAAGACTGGTTCTACTTCCAAAATAGGAATTTATAAAATGTCACTTCCAAATAAATCTGTTGGACTATAACCTGGTGTTGTATGATTTTTAACTTTGTCCACCCAAGTCCAAATCTACAACATGACAACTTTCTTAAACGTGAATGCAAAGGTGTCAGGTTATGAATGAACTTTCTGTAATAATTCACCAGCCCAAGGAAAGACCTGAGCTCCAGTGCAGATGTGGGAGCTGGGCAACTTTGATCGCCCTCACTTTATCTTCCAATGGGTGTTACTTGACTCTGTAGTCTTATTGACTCTGTAGCCCATGGAGGCCACTGTGACTGCCTGGAACACACCTTTTTTTTCCCTTATAAGGTGTAGCCCGCCTGGGAGAAACATCTAAGGACTATGTCCAAGTTCTCTCAATGTAGCTTATTTGTCTTCCCTGTTATTAGCACATCATTTAGATGAATGGTGACCTAGGGCAGACCTTGTAAAATGTTCTTCATTGTCTCCTGAAAAATTGCATAGGCTGACAATACTAGATATGGCAGTCTCATGTATTGGCACAAACCCTTAAGGATTTCAATTGTAGGAATCTTCAGGGAATCCTCATCTATTGTTGTTGTAGGTATATATAGCTTATGTTCAGCTTTGTGAAGATAGCCATCCTGCCATATGAGGGATGGGGTACCTATCCAGCTGCAAAAAGTGGTTTCCCACAAAGGCAAACTGACCCATTGTGATTCACAATCAATATGACTGGTGCTGCCCATTCTGCAAACTGGATTGGTTTGATAATTCCATCACTTTCCAACTTCCTGATTTTTGTCTGTACTTTTGCCCATTTGGCAAATGGCACTGGGCGGGCCTTGCTGAATTGTGAAATTTCTTCTTGATCAACATAAAAAATCCCGAGACTTTCCTGAAAAACTTCAGTATTTCATTAAGACTTCACTCAGGCAGCCATTTTCTGTACAAAAAGTGTTGAATCAACCTCGGTGAATCTTTCTCAACCAATTTCACCCAATCAAGCTTGGAATTGAGCATTTTACTATAATCAGTGATGAACCAGCTGCTTCTCGTAAGTGACCAGAACTGAAGTAGTACCCTTAATCTGGAAAGGCTAGCTAGTATAGGTTCTCAGTTGAGCAGAGGTATTGCCCAAACCTAAGGGTTGAAATCCTGAGCAAAGTTTGTTAAAGACTGGTTCTGCAATTACTGAAATGGCTGCATTGGATCAACCTCCATTAGAAACGAGTGACTATTTAACCCAACGTTTATTTTGATTGGTTCTGATTTGGGTGTTGCCTAGTAATTTAACTGTTCCAAACCAGATAAAAGTGGACTTTCCAGGGTGTGCATACTCCTGAATACCATCATATGAGTTCTCTTACTCAGTGTATCAGTGTAGGTTTAGTGAGACTCTTTTGCTGTCTCGAGTCCGCATACCAGCAACAACTACAATGGCTTGCCAGCCTGGATCCTGAATAAAAGTTTAATCATTTGGCTCAGGCATGGCTTTGTTTTGGCATTTTGCTATGGGCTGACCTTGAGTCCCACTGTTCAAGACATGATTCAGGTGATGCAATGCCTTCAGTTAGGTGATGTTGCCAAGGTCAGTTGGCCTGTCCACTTCAATCAGAATGCCCTGCAACTTGCGTGCTCTGCTCACTGAATTTTCCAGTAATAAAGCTAGTCACAGTGCCTGTTTGATGTCCAGTTGGTCTTCAGCTCGTAGGTGCTTTTGCATGGTTACATTATTAATTCCACATATCAAATGGTCGCTCAGCATCTCATTAAAGGGTTAAACCAAAGTCATGTGCCTCTGCCAGTTGTCTTAACCTCACCAAAAGTCTTGATATAGATTCCTCTGGTTCTCGAATTGCTGAATAAAACTAATAGCATCTCAGAATTAGAGGTGGCATGTGGTCATAATATTCCTTAACTAAATCTGTCAACTCTTGAGGTTTTAGTATCTAGTTCCTCAGGGAATGTTAACCTCCTAATAATCAAAAAGGTTGTGGGCCCACGAGCTGTCAGCAGAGTTACTTATTGCTTATTATCTGCCCTAATGTCATTTGCCTGGGAAAAAATAACACATTCTTTACACATATTGGGGCCAATCTTTGATGGCAGGGTCGGACGAATCAAGCTTCCCAAATAACTGTGTGATGACAGAAATGCTTACCATAATTCAAAGATGACTGTTGCAAGTGAATGTTTTCAGGAGTGTGCTTTGCTGACATCGTCACTGAAATAACGCCACAAAAGCCAGTATCCCATTACCAAGGGGTGGCTCAGTAGTTAGCACTGCTGCCTCATAGCACTAGGGATCCAGGTTCAATTCCAGCCTTTGGGCGACTCTCTGTGTGGAGTTTGCACATTCTCTCTGTGTTTACGTGGGTTTTCTTTGGGTGCTCTGGATTCCTCCTACAGTCCAAAGATGTGCAGGTCAGGTGAATTGGCCATTCTAAAATTGCCTGTAGTGTTAGGTGCATTAGTCAGGGGGAAATGGGTCTGGGTGGGTTACTGTTCAGAGGGTCGGTGTGGACTTGTTGGGCTGAAGGGCCTGTTTCCACACTGTAGGGAATTTAATCTAAAAAGTCACCCTTTATTTGCATGTGGAGAGGCCTTGAACTGATCCAGCTCCCTCAGAGCCAACTTTCAGAACGAACAGGATGTCCAAAACTCTTGTTCTTCTCTGTCAAGACTCCCTGATGAGACTCGACTACGAGCTCCAATCAGGGAACTCAGATTCTATGAGGTCTACCTGGCTGACCTCATTACAATCAATTCAAGGACATTTTTCAAAAAAAGCAAATCATAATGGTGGCAACAGGATCCACTTCCTATAAAATGATGGCAGTAGGAAAGGTTAGGAAACAGGCCTCCAAGTGCAAGATGAAAAGAAGAACTCAAAATAATTCACTTAATAAAAGTCTACTTTCAAGTCAACAGCCTGAAAACCTTCAGTGCTGAACAAATCTCGGGAACAAAATAGAAATCTCTGAACCAGAGAAGCCATCAAAACAACTGTAAGTCTGAATAAAAGATTTTTACAGATGGTAACAGCGGAAAGAGGATTTAACAAAACAAAGCAATCTGTCCAGTAATAGTACAATAACTAAAGGAATAAATCCAGATTGAGCGGCTGCAAAAAATCTAGTAGTGATTTAACAAGTTCTAAACTACTTACTTGATACAAAGTTTACAACAAAGAAGTTAAGAAAATCCTTCAGAATTTTATATTAAAAGGAATGGAAGTCATTTATTAGACTTCAAGGTTTCAGACCCCTAACAGTGAAGTTATTTAAATCTACATCATCTCTATGATTTGAGCAAGCAATGTATGATTAATTCAGCAACTAAGAAGGTTTTATGGATTTGATTCACTAAAAATCAACAAATAAATGTTAAAGAAAGAGAATGTTAATTTGGTCACACGGTGTCAAATTCAGTGTGAAAATATCTCAGTCGTGAAAAGTAAACAGCATGAACACATCACGGCAGCCATATCTGAAAGAAGTAAAATATTACCGAATATTATTGAATGATGTCATTTTGAGAAAGGTTTCTATTCCCAGATCTTTTATCATTCTTAAGTATCTTTTTTAAAAAAAGAATGTCTTTATTATCTTTATGAAGATGCCAAATTGGTGAAGGAAAATCAATATACTTTATATTGAAAACATTTTGAATGAATAGATTTAGTACAACAAAATAGATTCAATAACAACTTTAATCAGCTCAGAATGCAAGTAAAAATCCTAATGATGGTCATCAAGTTCAAGAAAACCATCAACAGTTCCAAATGCCGATCAATAATAAGGAACACAAAAAAACTCATCTTTCCATCAGAAATATTCAAGTTTTGAGAAAATGTCATGTGAAAACACAATTTGTAAGTTTTTGAACCGAAGCAGGATTAGACACCAAATCAAATGCATCTTAGGATAACACAGCTCCACTATGTGGGAAGAACCTCAGAGGATCAAAAGAGGATCTAATGTTAGAATCAGCAGTCCAAACTAATGGATATAAATTCTAGAAAATTAAGGAATCAGCATTATACAACAAAAATTCAATTTAATTCAGAAAGCATTGACTACTTAAAACACATGGCAATAAACTAGAGAAGCTAATCCTTTCATTGGAAAATCAAGTCATGCATGACACCATTGATGCAAAATCCTAAAAGCAATCAAATGCTTGTCACAGATGTGATTCCAAAAACCTGCATTAATGACGGTGTTCTGACCAGCCTTACAGCAACAATACATACATTATCAGAAAAAAAAACTCACTTCTCAAAAGTGAGTTATAGTCAAAGGCACATGCCAACCATCAAACTCAATTGTTTCTAAGTCATTATGTTGATTTATGACTTAGAACAGAAATTTGAAGACCAGGTCAATACTGAAATTGAACAAGTTACTTTAAATGGGAACAATTACCTTTGGATGAACAATATCATTCTTTCTCAGAGAGTCAGCAGAATTCCCTGTTCCAAATGCCAATTATGGAGAAGATAAAGAAGCAGCCAACCTCCTAACCCATTTGTGTAGTTACATCAATGCAAGACTCTTCCACAAGTACTGTGGATTGAATTGAAGGCATCAGTGCAAAGGAGAATCCATTAAATATACATCAAGTTTTTGTATACCTTGTAATAGACTTCCCTAGCCCACCTACCAACGCAAATGAACTAAGTCAAAGACATGGGGTGAAGTTGAAGATTAAAATTCTACAGCAAATATTCTAAAAGAAAAATCTAGAGAACTCATTTGATGTTTATTAAAATGGAACAAAGTTTGGAGAGGAATGTAATCTAAGAGAATTAGGATCTTGGGGCAATCTTATAATGGTATCATAGAGCTATTCCTGACTGACCATAAATCGCACGGTATGGATAGAGTTAAGGGGAAGACAGCAATATGTATAGAGTTCATCAGAAGGCTGCAGCTGTCCATGAGAGTGTTAGGAAATGTGCAGAGAAGCTTTGTTGAAACTTAGCTTTTGGATGTGTGCATAAAACAGCACAACAAAAGTGCAACAATAGCTGCTTAAATTTATACTAATTTGTATCTATATAATAAAGTAAAACATGCCAAGACATTTTTGGAAAGTGTAAGAAAACAAAAATTAATACTGTGCTAAAGTAGACATTCTAAAATATTACTAAAAGCTTTACAGGGTTCAGCTTGAAAGACAATCATAAAAGAGAAGGGAGAGGAGAATGTAGAGAGGGGTGGGGATAAAGTGCGTTACATGGGGAATTCCAAAACTTAGATCCTAGAAGATTGTATACAAAGCCACTAATAGTGGGAAAGAAATTGGAGTGTAAATAAGGTGCAGGAGTGCAGTGTTAAATACTTAAAGGAAAACATGTTGGTGATTGAATAGCTATCTCACCAGAAGATAATTAGCAGGTCACGACTAACGTTTATAATACTATTTGGGAATATGAATTCTAAAGTAGAGATAATTGGTTTTGGTTTAATGAAAGGAGATATTTTAGAAAAAATGTCAGAAAGTCATTTATGCATAGTCAGAACAAAACAATATTTCTAAAGAAAAAATGAAGTTAAATGACTTAAGCTTGATGAAATAATTGGAAATATGTTTATAAAGTCGTGATTTTTGTTTTGATGACAGAAGAGCAGGCCAGAAAGGGGCCAGAAGCAGGCAGGAATTCAGAAGAAAATATCCATTCCAGTGGAAGTGTAATTAGACATTTCCAGGCTATCAGGACTGGGGGTAAAAAATAGCTGTTTTAGCAGCCCTTAGCTTTATTTTCTTGGAGTTCAATGAGAAAAGTCAGTGAGTTAGTTAGTGTCTCTCTTCATCACAGTGTGACAGTAACAGAGAGCATCACTTCTGGTGATTGTACTGAAAGCAAGTTAAAGAGAAAACTTGTGACATTGTCTTTTAAGTAAGAAATTTCGAAGTGAAGATAGGAATGATAGTTCACAGGAGTTGAATGTTTAAAAAGAATACTGTTGAGGAAGAAGGTTGAATCTTTCTTGTTTCTTTTTGTGATAAGATGTTTCTAAATTGACTTATAGAGATTCATAGATGTTTATGAAGGCCATACAGCCCTTTGTAGCCATCAAAGATCTGACTACACTAATCCCATTTTCTAGTCTTGGCCCATAGCTTTAGGGGTTATAACAATTCAAGTGAATACCTAAATACTTGTTAAACTTTGAGAGCTTCTGACTCAACAATCCTTTCAAGCAATGACATGTGGTTTCCATCACCTTCTAAGTGAAAAATATTCTCCTCAACTCTCCTGTCAGCTTTCCATCTCTTACTTTAAAACTTTCTTCCCATCCCCACCCCACCATCCTGGTATTGACCTCTCTATTACTAGAGAAGTTGCTTTCCTATTCACCCTATCCATGTCCTTCATTATTTTTCCACAACTCCATCAGATATCTTTCTCAATCTTTGCTACTCTATAGAAAATGATCCCAATTTTACCCTGCCCACCCTGTCTAATCTTTCCCCTTATCTCAGACCCTCTAGTTCAGGCATTATCCTGATAAATTTCCTCTACATCCTCTCTAATGCGATTACATCCTTCCTGTAATATGGTTACTGAAACTGCACACAGAACTCCAGTTATTATCAAACCAGCATTCAATGCAGTTCTAGCATAACCTTCTTGCTCTTATTTTCTATATCTCAGTTAGTAAGGCAAGTATCCTATATGCCTTCTTAATCACTTACGTACCTGCCCTGCTATGTTCAGGGACCTGTGGTTATGCATTTCAACGTTCCTTTCATATTCAGCACTCTCCAGGGTCCTACCATTCATAGATTAATCTTTTGCTTTGCTAACCCTTCCTTGAATTAACTCCCAATTTTCTAAATTGAATTCCATTTGCTACTGCTCTGCCCAGATGACCAGTCTGTTTATATCCTCCTGCTAAAGATTTATTCCTGATGAAGGGCTGTTGCCTGAAAAGTCAATTTTCCTGCTCCTCGGATGCTACCTGACCTGCTGTGCTTTTCCAGCACCACTCTAATCTCGACATGGATTTATGGCTATCTCTTATGTTACTTATCATCCAATCAGTTTTCATGTCATCCACAACTTTCTTGATCCTATGTCATGTATATATATGCAATTTACATGACTAACAGCAAGAGATCCAGCATGAAACCCTGTCTAACCTTTTTGGAAACAGACACTATATCACAGAAATACTTTGCTACTACCGCAGCTTTGCCCTGCCTCTTGGCCAATTTTGGATTCGGCATGGCACATTGCATTGGATCAGACGGGCTCTTACTTCCTTGGCCAGTCTGCCATGTAAGACTATCTTCTTGGCCTTTATTTGGGTGTTATAAACTTTGAAGTTCTTTTGTTGGGAATCTGTTGACAGTCCCATGTGAACATGTTCAATGGCTAACTACCATGATAACCATATTTCAAAAATAAAACTTACGGTCGATAAATTCAGATTCACTTGTCCAGCATTTCTATAAATTGGGATTGTATGAGGATAAAGCTAGAAATAAAATCTTGTTTTTCAGGTATGTCCCTCATCTATAAAGATTCCCAAATGCTTTGGAGTTACTGATTTTATTTTTAAGTAAAGCCAATCTTGTTATCCAGCTAATTAGCACAATCAATTTCCACATAGACAGATATTCAAGACATGAGAAGATGATCAATCCATTTGTTTTGTCAGTGGTGATTTGGTTGAGGGGAACATGTTTACCAGGACATCAAGGCAATTTCTGTCTGCCTTTAGATGGTGCCTTGAGAGTTCTTACAACCCATCTGCTCAGGCAGTTAAGACCTTCATTTAAAAAAAATACATGGAAAGGAATATGTGCAACATGCATGTTAGAATATGACACATCCCTTTGATGTCATGCCTGTAATTAGGGAACTCATTGGCAAAACATTGGAGAAATTTAGTGAATCACAAAGCCAATGAACTAAAGGCTCAACAAGAATACATCTCTGCAATTGACAGCAGTTATTTCTGTTCAGACAAGAGAATTAGTCAAATTATGTTGCTGTGACTACTATTGGAAAATATGGTAAACATTAAGAGAGAGAAAAATGAGTCCAGATCTAATCTCATACCATATTTATAGATAGATTCAATATTTATGGAATCGGAGTATTGCTGAAAAAAAGGCACACTTTGTTGACATGTTAACAAAATGTGTCTTCTTCAGCAATATTCAAGTTCTAAACTGTCTAATATAGAATCATTGAAACTTTGCATATTCCTCATCAGGAAGCCCCATCCGACATCCTTTTCAAATTATTCATGGTCTCAGCTTCTATCAATGTATTATGTAAAATACTTCTCAACTAGATATGAATGAGTGAGAAAATAGGTCTTGAGATTCTACACCATGAATGATTCAATCAATTAGTGCATACATAGGAAGACAATGCGATGAAGAATTTGGTTGGCCAATCTTTTCATTCCTGTGCGGTTTGCATTGTAAGCCAATGAATGGAACTGTATGACCAACTGGTGTTAGGTACACCAGACAACCAACATGCAAATAAACATATACTGAGTTTAATCTCAGTGAAATATCACATTTTATGCTTCTATGACTGCCTGTTGGAAACCAAAGTCACACAGCAGTTAGGTTGAGATTCACAAGGTTCCAGGTTCAAGTATTTGTCTCAGGCTTGACAGAAAAATCAAAGCCAACAATTTGAGTGAATCTGAAAATGTGCTTCACTCTTTGTGGTACCATCTTTTAGGTGAGGCATAAAGCTGATAATGCATCTGCCTGTTCGAGTCAATGTCAAAGATCCCAAGGCGGCATTCCGAAGAAGCAGGGGGAGATATTGCTAATTACCTGAATGATTTTTGATAAGGAGGAGAAAGTGAGGACTGCAGATGCTGGAGATCAGAGCTGAAAATGTATTGCTGGAAAAGCGCAGCAGGTCAGGCAGCGTCCAAGGAGCAGGAGAATCGACGTTTGAAGGGCTCATGCCTGAAACGTCGATTCTCCTGACTTTTTATAATTCAAGCAGTTTCATGAGAAAACAGAATATCTTGTGATATTCTCATTAAGGTTTTATGGAAAGCTTTTGTACGTTGTTAGCTGCTGTGTTTCCTAAAATACAAAAGGCACAACATTCAATGGCAGTAAAGCAGATTGATACATCGTATGATGACAAAACATGTTAAAGAACTGCTGGTGGATTATGGGTGTTGTTTCTTTTTTATGAAGTCATTTGAAATTAACCCGGTCTTACTTATGGGACCAGAATAGCAGAGCACTTGCAAATCAAGGGCAGGATCAGACAAAGTCAGTGTGGATTTATACAATGGAAATCATGCTTGACATATCTACTAGAATTCTCATAGAGTTGTTAAGGAGGAGCCAGTGGGTAAGGTTTATTTGGATTTTCAGAAGGATTTTGAAAAAGTCCCATTTAAGATATTAGCGGGATAGTCAACATGGCTTTGTGCGTGGGCAATCATGTCTCACAAACTTGATTGAGTTTTTTGAAGAAGTAACAAAGAAGATTGATGAGGGCAGAGCAGTAGATGTGATCTATATGGACTTCAGTAAGGCGTTCGACAAGGTTCCCCATGGGATACTGATTAGCAAGGTTAGATCTCATGGAATACAGGGAGAATTAGCCATTTGGGTACAGAACTGGCTCAAAGAACTAGCCATTTGGGTACAGAACTGTTTTTCAGACTGGAGGCCTGTGACTAGTTGAGTGCCAAATGGATCAGTGCTGGGCCCTCTACTTTTTGTCATTTACATAAATGATTTGGATGCGAGCATAAGGGGTACAGTTAGTAAGTTTGCAGATGACACCAAAATAGGAGGTGTAGTGGTCAGCAAAGAGGGTTACCTCAGATTACAACAGGATCTGGACCAGATGGGCAAATAGGCTGAGAAGTGGCAGATGGAGTTTAATTCAGATAAATGCGAGGTGCTGCATTTTGGGAAAGCAAATCTTAGCAGGACTTATACACTTAATGGTAAGGTCCATTAAGGGAGTGTTGCTGAACAAAGAGACCTTGGAGTGCAGGTTCATAGCTCCTTGAAAGTGGAGTCACAGGTAGACAGGATAGTGAAGAAGGCATTTTGTATGCTTTCCTTTATTGGTCAGAGTATTGAGTACAGGAGTTGGGAGGTCATGTTGCGGCTGTACAGGACATTGGTTAGGCCACTGTTGGAATATTGCGTGTAATTCTGGTCTCCTTCCTATCGGAAAGATGTTGTGAAACTTGAAAGGGTTCAGAAAAGGTTTACAAGGATGTTGCCAGGGTTGGAGGATCTGAGCTACAGGGAGAGGCTGAACAGGCTGGGGTTGTTTTCCCTGGAGAGTTGGAGGCTGAGGTGTGACCTTATAGAGGTTTACAAAATTATGATGGGCATGGTTAGGATAAATGGACAAAGTACTTTCCCTGGGGTCAGGGAGTCTAGAACTAGAGGGAATAGGTTTAGGGTGAGAGGGGAAAGATATAAAAGAGACCTAAGGGGCAACTTTTTCACGCAGAGGGTGGTACGTGTATGGAATGAGCTACCAGAGGATGTGGTGGAGGCTTGTACAATTGCAACATTTAAGAGGCATTTGGATGGGTATATGAATAGGAAGGGTTTGGAGTGATATGGGCTGGGTGCCAGCAGGTGGGACTAGATTGGGTTGGGATATCTGGTCGGCATGGAGAGGTTGGACCGAAGGGTCTGTTTCCATGCTAAACATCTCTATGACTCTATGAAATTAAAGCACATGGGATTCGGGGTAATATGTTGAAATGGATCGAAAACTAGCTGGCAGGCAGGTGTTAAAGAGTAGAAATAAATTAGATAAGTGCATGTTAGATACACTATAATGTGGACAAATGAGTGGCTGTCCACTTTGGTAGCAAAAACAGGAAGGCAAATATTTATCTGAATGCTATAAATTGAGAGGGAGGATATGTATCGAGACCTGGGAGTTCCTGTACACAAAAGGTAAGCATGCAGATGCAATAGGTGATAAAAAAGGCAAATAGTATATCAGCCATCATAGCAAGAGGATTTGAATACAGGAGCAGGATGTCTTACTGCCATTATACAATGCATGGCCGAGTCTACACTGATTTTTTTTTTATCTGAGGAAGGATCGTCTTGCTACAGAGGGAAAGGAGTGAAGGTTTACCAGACTGATTCCTAGTGTTGTAACGTTGGTGCGAAAAAATGATAAAATTGTAAAATGGGGAAAGCATCGTCTCTTTAAAAGGTGGTGTTGTTTTCGGTGCTGAGAGTTAAAATGGATGCCTAAACAGCAGTTAAAGTCCAGGTGCGCAGATTGAAACATTTTATATCGAATAGTCAAGCTTCATTTTTACCAAGACAACAAATCTTTTCAAATTCAGCTGATTACTTTAAAAAGGCACCATGGAGACTAAGTACCCATTAAATTTAAATCTGCTGGTGTTGACAATGTTGGACCAATCAGGTTCTAAAGAAATTAATATGTCTGCGCTGGTATAAAAATGGGAGCAATTAGACAGAGAGGGGAGAACCAATTGCTTTCTGAAGAGATAGGAAATCTCCATGCTCTCAGAGAAATAAAATCTATTCATAAATGTACATGGCACATTTAGCGAATATTCCTGACACCACAGATGCTCAGAATAGAAGAATTACAGAGAAAACATCCCCGACAGCAGAATCAGCAGATAAGAAGAGGAGCATCCCAGAAGACACATTCTGTGTGAAGTTTGAGAGACTTGTTTTTAATTTATTGTTTTCATATTATCTGGATTTATATAAGTTGGACCTGTGTTATTGAAACAGCAAACCAATTGAATTTAGTTCATTCAGGGATTAGGCAGTAGTTAGGGAGTAACTGTTCAGTTTGTTAGGATTCTGCTAACTTGTTCACTGTTGGAGTTAGGTAAATAAATTGTTACTTGTTAATTGTAGATTTGAGTGAAAGGATTTCATGTCATTTAACCACACCTTTATAACAGGTGGGTGAGATGTAGGTTCTACTCCTTGTTACACGTTTTAAAATCAGATTACAAGGTGTGGTGCTCCTTTCTGGGTGTTTCGGTTTTAATTATCAGAGGAGTGTCAATATCCCCTTCGGAACACTAGGAAAGCAGGACTTATGTACGAGGAGAGATTGGATTGGATAAGATTATATTTGCTGGAATTCAGAAGAATGAGGTAGGGAGATTTCATAGAAATTTACAAAATTCTAACAGGACTAGATAAAGTAGGTACAGGAAGGATGTTCCCGAAGGTAGAGAGGTCCAGAGCCAAGCGTTAAAGTCCAAGGAAATGGCGTAAACCATTGAGGACTAAAATGAGAAGAAATGTCTTTACCTTGTGAGTGCTGAGCCTGTAGAATTCACTAGCATGGAAAGTGAGGCCAAAACATTGCGTGATTTCAAAAAATTGGATAGAGCACTTGAGGTGAAAAGGATCGAAGAATGAGATAGAAAAATAAAATAGAAACAGTCTCTGGATGAGCAATCATGATCATAATGAATGGTGGAGCAGGCTTGAAGGGCTAAATAGCCTGCTCCTGCTCTTATTTTCTACATGTCTATCTGACTTTAAATCAGTATGTGCCAGGAGCAGGTGACTGCAAGGCCTCTTATATTGATAATGCAAGCTTGTTTATGACCAAAGAAAACATGAAGCTATTAGCTCGGAAGCGTCTTGGATGAACACATTTTTTCTTAATTTAGTTCAAAGGGTTTTGACTTCAGTTCAAGGGACACGTTACTAAAGTCGGATGCAAGCATAGTTTTCCCGAGAAAAGAGATTGTTCAGAATAGTGAAGGAATAAGTGAAAGATTGTAGTTTGTGAAACTTCCAGAGTTAGAAATTTGCATTGGTGCTACAAAGCTGAGAAAGTCTGAAATAGTTCAAAACTTCACAACTCTCAGGATTGGAATTGAGAGGAAACAGTTGAGTCAAATCTACAGATTGGATAGGAAAGGAAAGTTTCTCTGGATTTTGAGTAATTGTAAAGAGGTGGTTTTAGGAATAGCTGAGATTTTACTTGCGGTGTGTTTTGAAATCTTTCAAACTATGATATATACATGCACACATATACATATTTTGAATTTTTAATTTCATTTTTGTTTTTGTAATAAACCTCTATTTTATTGTTGAAACTAAATCTGTTGTCTGGCATGCTAATGTTTCAGGCAGAGATCCATCATGTTAAAGAATCATGAAAGCAAATAAAATCTCAAAACTGAAGATATTTCCTTACATTTAGATTCAAGAAGGTGAGCCAAGAAAGATATTGAGAGATATTGGAGTGAGTCTATCCCTTATACTAGCTGGTGAGCTATTCGTCTTGCAGATGGGTTGAAAATATTAATTGGATGTGTCGAAGTAGGTCACCAGTTTCATTATATTGAATTAGATTAAACTGTGACCTGGTCAATGGAGAGGGTATAGTTAGGATGGTGAAACAAAATCCTTGAGAGAGAATTGATTTTATCTCAGGTAATGACCTGACATGTTCAAGAATATTGTCATAACATGATGGTGGAAGAACCAATGGAAGTGAAAGAAACTAAAATGTTCCAAAAAGAACATTTTGGTTTGTTCCTGATGTGTAGGGTAATAATGTCTGCTGAGATCATACTGCCACCCCGATCCCCACCACTTCCTAATCATATTCACAATTATCTATGGATTTGCCTTTTGTCAGTAGCTGTCAAAATCGGCTTTGGTAGTGTCATAGAATAAAGTAGTTGTAAATATGGAAATGATTCTGCAGTGATCTACTCTGCTGATGCTTATGTGGTATGCTGGACTTCTTTGTTTATGAAGTCTCCAGCCTCAAAGGAAAAGCAGGCCAACTCTCTTCCCCTCTTCCGTGGTTATGTTTGTGCTCTTGTGTCCTTTGAGAGGGAGCTCGCATTGTCCACCAATGCTCTTGATGACCTTAGAGAGAGGTGAGCACTGAGGGAATACAGTGCTTTATCTCCCCCTTCAACTCCATTTTGATTTCCCTTCCCACTCTTCCTACACACGACTCACCTTTTCATCATTTGGATTGCCCATAATGAGCATTGCTTGTAAGTATCTGATCAGCAATATGGGTGTTTTACAAGTGGTTGTTTGTGTTCAAAAAGGAAAGCATAAAGGAAGGCTCCCAGTGATTTTGATGTTAGGAAAGCCACTCAGTTTGATGTGATAGCACGTCAATGTATAAATTTAAAAATGCAGACCCAGCCCCTGCTCCCCTCCCCCCCTCCCCACCCCCCCCCGCACCCCCCACCCTCACTTTTGATGGCTTGCATTGTCCATAATTGGTTAAGTAGTTAATTTTTTTTAATGTCATGGTGATTTGCTGGTGAGAAAGTCATTTGGTTGTGTGATAACACATCAGAATATAAAAGAAAATAAAGCATGCCCAGGGAACCCTTATGGCATATTGGTACAGTCCCTGTCTCTGAACCAGAAGGCCTAGATTCACATTCTATCTGCTTTCAGATGTTTAATATCTGAACAGGCTGTTTTTTTCCAAAAAAAGATGACCCGTGTTCCTGTACCACCTTCTTAAGAAGTTTCTGATTAAACGTCTGAAAAGGTTACTTGTAAAGCAGATAGAAATAAAGCAAACCCAGGGCCCTTGTGACACAATGGTAGTGTGTCTACCTCTTTACCAGGTGACCTGGGGTTCAAGACCAATTTGCCACAGGGATATGTACTAACATCTCTGAACAGGTTGATTTAAAATACAAAGTGACAGTGACCCAAGGGCAGATTTGTAGGAGTGCTTGTCCTGTGTTGGGAGTAACTTTTATGTATGCCACAAGTAGTGGCTCTATTTTGGAGTTCAACAATAAATGATGTAGCTTTCCAGTCGGGTTTCCTAAGTTACCACAGTAACATTTAAAACAATGTTCAACAGAGTAAAATGTATTCCACTGCTAGAAAAGACCTTTAAAAATTTGAAAAAAAAAGCTGTGTTAAAAAAAAACAACTCTAGCTATTTCACTGATTCAGTTAACAACCACAAGAGCTAGCATTGCAGGATTTGTTCTGAACAGAATAATTTCACATCCCATCATTACTGACCTGTCCATCAGTTCATCGTTTGATTGACAACTCTAAATTCTTCACAGACTCTTGAAGGAGGGCTATGAGTATGGATATGTGTTCTGAAAGGGGAGGGCGGGGGGAGGGAGTTGAAGAACGTTAAATGTAGTGAACTGGTTTTTAATCAATGCAGTTTTTATATAATTGTTTCATCAACAGACAGAAGACATGTATTTAATCTGAGCATAAATTGCAAGGTCTGACCATGGTGGATATTGGATTATATAACATGTTGGATGTCAAGACAAGGACTGGTGTGTGGGGTACATAGAACATAGAATGTTATAGTGTAGTACAGATCCTCCAGCCCTCGATGTTGCACTGATCTGTGGAACCAATCTGAAGCCTAACTACCCTACACCATTCCATTTTCATCCATGTGTTTACCCAATGACCATTTAAATGCCCTTAAATTTGGCAAGTCCACAACTGTTGCAGGCAGTACATTGCACACCCTTATTAGTCTCTGAGTAAAGAAACTCCCTCCGACATCTGTCCCATATCAATCACCCCTCAAATTAAAGCTATGTCCCCTTGTGGTAGCCATCAGAATCCGTGGAAAAAAGGTTCTCACTGTCCACCCTCTCTAACCTTCTGATTATCTTGTATGTCTTAATTAGGTCATCTCTTAACCTTCTATTCTCTAGTAAAAACAGCCTCAAGCCCCTCAGCCTTTCCTCATAATACCTTCCCTCCATACCAGGCAACTTCCTAGTAAACCTTCTGTGAACCCTTTCCAGTTTCCACATCCTTCCTATAATACAATACTCCAAGTGCAGCCACACCAGAGTTTTGTACAGCTGCAACATGTCCTCATGGCTCCAAAACTTAATCCTTTTACCAATAAAAGCTAACACACCTGTATGCCTTCTTAACAACCCTATCAACCTGCACAATAACTTTCACGGATCTGCATACATGGACACCGAGCTCTCTCTGCTCATCTACACTGCCAAGAATCTTACCATTAGCCTAATATTCTGTATTCCTGTTGCCCTTTCCAAAGTGAATCACCTCACACTTTTCCACATTAAACTCAATTTGCCACGTCTGAGCCCAGCTCTTCAGCTTATCCATGTCTCACTGTAACCTGCAACATCCTTCAGCACTATCCACAACTATACGAACTTAGTGTCATCCGGAAATTTGTTAACCCATCTTTCTAAGCTCTCACCTAAGTCATTTATACAAATGACAAACAGCAGTGGCTTCAAAACAGATCCTTGGTGGTACACTACTAGTAACTGAACTCCAGATTGAACATTTTCCATCAACCTCCACCCTCTGTTTTCTTTTAGTTAGTCAATTTCTGATCCAAACTGCTAAATCATCTTCAATTCCATGCCTCCATATTTTGTGCAAAAGCCCACCATGGGGAACCTTATCAAACACCTTACTGAAATCCATATGCACCACATCAACTACTTACCCTCTTCCACCTCAAAGAACTCAATAAGGTTTGTGAGACATGACCTATCCTTCACAAAACCATGTTGACTATCCCTAATCAACTTATTCCTATTGAGATGATTATAAATCCTCTTATAACCTTTTCCAACACTTTACTCAGTAAGGATCACTGGTCTATAATTACCAGGGTTGTCTCTAATCCCTTTCTCCAACAAGGGGACAACATTTGCTATCCTCAAGTCTTCTGGCACTATTCCTGTAGACAATGACGACACAAAGATCAAAGCCAAATGCTCTGGAGCCTCCTCCCTGGCTTCCCAGAAAATCCTAGGATCAATCCCATTCGGCTCAGGGGACCTATCTATTTTCACGCTTTCCAGAATTGCTAATACCTCCTCCTTGTGAACTTCAATCTAGTCTAATAGCCTGTATCTCAGTATTCAACTCAACAACATTGTCTTCTTCTAGTGTGAATACTGATAAAAAAAATCATTTAGCACTTCCCCTATCTCCTCGAACCCCAGGCACAACTTCCCACTACTATCCTTGATTGGCCCTAATTTTTCTCTAGTCATTCTTTTATTCCTGATATATCTATACAAAGCTCTAGGGTTTTCCTTGATCCTATCTGTCAAAAACTTTTCATGTCCCTCCCTCGCTCTTCTTAGCTCTCTCTTTTGGTCTTTCCTGGCTGACTTGTAACCCTTAAGAGCCCTAACTGAGCCTTCATTTCGGAACGGCAGGCAGTGACCAGTAGGGTACCGCAGGAATCAGTGCTGGGACCGCAGCTTTTTACAATATATGTTAATGATATAGAAGATGGTATTAGTAATAACATTAGCAAATTTGCTGATGATACTAAGCTGGGTGGCAGGGTGAAATGTGAGGAGGATGTTAGGAGATTACAGGTGACCTGGACAGGTTTGGTGAGTGGTCAGATGCATGGCAGATGCAGTTTAATGTGGATAAATGTATGGTTATCCACTTTGGTGGCACAACAGGAAGGCAGATTACTACCTAAATGGAATCAATTTAGGTAAAGGGGCAGTACAAAGAGATCTGGGTGCTCTTGTACACCAGTCAATGAAGATAAGCATGCAAGTACAGCAGGAAGTGAAGAAGGCTAATAGTATGCTGGCCTTCATAACAAGAGGGATTGAGTATAGAAGCAAAGAGGTTCTTCTGCAGCTGTACAGGGCCCTGGTGAGACCACACCTGGAGTACTGTGTGCAGTTCTGATCTCTAAATTTGAGGAAAGACATTCTGGCTATTGAGGGAGTGCAGTGTAGGTTCACGAGGTCAATTCCTGGAATGGCGTGACTACTTTACGCTGAAAGACTGGAGCGACTGGGCTTATATACCCTTGAGTTTAGAAGACTTAGAGGGGATCTGATTGAGACATATAAGATTATTAAAGGATTGGATACTCTGGAGGCAGGAAACATGTTTCCGTTGATGGGTGAGTGCCGAACCAGAGGACACAGCTTAAAAATACAGGGTAGACCATTTAGGACAGAAATGAGGAGAAACTTCTTCACCCAGAGAGTGGTGGCTGTGTGGAATACTCTGCCCCAGAGGGCAGTGGAGACCCAGTCTCTGGATTCATTTAAGAAAGAGTTGGATAGAGCTCTCAAAGATAGTGGAATCAAGGGTTATAGAGATAAGGCAGGAACAGGATACTGATTAAGGCTGATCAGCCATGATCATTATGAATGGTGGTGCAGGCTTGAAGGGCAGAATGGCCTACTCCTGCACCAATTGTCTATTGTCTTCACATCTCATCTTAACATAAGCCTTCTTCTTCATCTTGACAAGAGAGTCATGAATTGGAATGAGTTGGCAGTAGGTTAAAATTGAAGCTACAAGTACCATGGTGTGAATAGAAAGATAAAGCTGGGGATGGAGAGAATGAAAGTTCATAGCAATTAATTGATGAATATGGAGCATGAGTGATCATGAGTGATCATGAGTGATCATGAGGGAAGACTTTGCTATGAGTTGTAAGCCAAATGATGGGAGTTGCTGG
The DNA here is from genome assembly GCF_037043375.1 of Chiloscyllium plagiosum. NCBI lineage: Eukaryota > Metazoa > Chordata > Chondrichthyes > Orectolobiformes > Hemiscylliidae > Chiloscyllium > Chiloscyllium plagiosum. Next base: position 120,938,022 of record NW_028270142.1, on the reverse strand, counting down.
CACGGCATAGGTTAGAGCAGAGCAAATAAATGGCAATAGGTAATTGAGTGTGGCATTAAATGGTATGTATTGGCACAGATTGGCATGATGAATGTATGGAGTTTTAGGATGAAAGGTTATGTGAGGGCTTGCGGGATGATCCGTTTGCTTATTTACTTTTACAACTGGGAAAAGTGCCAGATTGCAAAGGTAGGCTTTTCCCACAGCCTGACTCACAACTTCAGCGGCTGCCTCCAAATTCTCTGTGGTGTTAGTGGACAGGACTCCCATAAAATGTAGCAGCCCCCAAGGCAAAAGTCAAAACTTCTGAATTTTGCTGTAAGCCCAGGAATTTTCCAGATTCTGAACATTTGACATGAGCATGAAATTTCAGCAGAGGAGTGCATGATGAGAGAGTATCCAAAGACATTTGGAGAGAAGTCAAAAAAGGAAGGAAAAGAGAAATGATTAAATTAAATTATCAAGAAACATAAAATAATTAAATAACCTACAATTAAATCAATGAAAAAAGGAATACGGTGGTTAAATTAGACCACTAAGGGATAGGCTGGATAATGCCACAGTGGTGTTAAAGAATCCGTTGAAATATCAAACAATTATTAACAGAATAGGGAGATATGACATTAAGTGATGAGTTGAATAATGAGATAAATGCATTTAAAAATCGATAAGAGAATGATTTGAAAAATCTAAACAAACTTAAAGAGGATAAATCAAGATGAATTGCAATCACATATTTTAAAAGAAGTTAGGGAAGAGATGTCTGAAATCTTATTACTCGTGATTATTAATTGATTAGGTAAAGGTATAGTACCAGAGAACTGATACATAGCTCATGCAATTCCAATTTTAAGAAACAGGGCAGAACATGCCCAGGGAATTGAAATCTGTCATTTAACATTTCTGGTTTGGAAAAATACAGGAAATCTCATTAAATACTTACACAAGGTATGTTGGCCATGGAATGATGAACCTATAAGCAGTAAATATGGACAAAAAAAGCATGTCACTGAAGGAACAGTGAGAAGGTGAGTGTTGCAAAGGTCAGAGGTACAAGAATCATGTTGTCTGTGCTTTGGATACTTCAACTCGTTTATGTATAAAAAAAACACTTTACCCAAGCACTCTTGTTGGTGAGGTGGACAAAGGGAGATAAAATTCACTTTGCAATGCAACTCAATTTTATTAGTGAAATATTCTTTTTTCCAAATTTCCCACCATATTTACTTTCTATTTATCTCTATCCTCTGGAGATCTGTGTGTTGGAACTGGGCTGTTGGAACCTCTCCAAAATAGGCCAGGATCATGTCCATGAAGGTGGCTCTCACAGGTCAGGGTGGAAATTCCTGGATTGTGCACAGTCTTCTCCGACAAGCCATGCTGTGAGTCTTCGCTGATGGGGGGGGGGGGTTTCTAGTGAGTTTTTATCCCTTTTGCCTGTGGCCTTTGGCCAATGGGGTCATAAGCACGGTTCAAAGGATCCTATAGTGTTGTGTTAACACCCTTCACAGTTGCCTTGCTGTACATGTACATGTCCCCAGGCACCAGCTGAAAGACAAGGTGCCAGAAAGTCTGATCAATAGTTGCCTATATACAACCCTTGGGCTGGGTGTAACTGGTTCCTCCTGAACACTTTATGACCTCTTTGATCTTGATTTTTACTGTTGCTGGCTGCTGTTTAGTTTAGTTTGGCCAATTTTAACTGGCTGTGGGACAATTCAGAAAATCTAACTTTGGGCCTGCAGTCACTTGAGCATAGTCACTGAGGTTAGAAGTAACAGACTGCTAGAGCCAGACATAGCAGGACTGTTGGAGAGCAAGGGAAGGGAGAAAAAGAAACATGGCTATCAGAGCCTAGAGAGTGAGGCCACCATGACTGGGTAGAGGGAGGAGAAGTGGGACTGATGAGGAAGTGAGATGAAAAGCTGGAAACAAGTGCAAAGCAGAAAGTGGAGCTGCCAAAGGATGGTGTAAAACAATGTGAGTGGTTGTAGAGTCATTCTGTCTTACAGCATGGAAACAGACCTTCAGTCCAACCAGTCTATGCTGAACATAATCCCAAACTAAATTAGTCCAACCTGCCTGTTTTTGGCCCATATCCCTCCAAATCTTTCCTATTCATGTACTCCTCAAAATGTCTTTTAAACATTGTAACTATGCCCACATCTACCACTTCTTCTGGAAGTCTATTCCACACGTGAACCTCCTTCTGAGTAAAACATTTGCCCCTCATGTCTTTTTTAAATCTCTCTCCTCTCACCTTAAAAATACACCCCTTAGCCTTGAAATTCCCTTTCCTACCATTAAACCTCTTTATACCTCTCATGATTTTATAAACCGCGAGAAGGTCTCCTCTCAACCTCCTACACTCCAGGGAAAAAAATGTCTCAGCTTATCCAGCCATTCTTTATAACTCAAGTCTTCCATACCTGGTAACATCCTGGTAAATCTCTTCTAAACCCTCTCCAGAATCATAATATCCTTCCTATAGCAAGGCAACCAGAACTGAACACAGTACTCCAGAAGAGGCCTAATGAACGTCCTGCACAGATTTAATAGGTAAAGGTGACAAAAAGCACTGCGAAAGTAAGTAAGGAACTGAAAAAGGGAATAAGGGCTGCAAAAAGGTTATCAGGGTTTGCAAAGGCAAATGAGCAGGTACAGAGCTTTCACTAATGGAATAATGGGTGCACTGTGTCACTGTGTCAATTAGAAAATTTAAATACTGAATAGTTTCTCTATGCGAATGTTTGAATTTGTGTCATGCACCTCAGCGTACCTTACACAGTGTGAATTACATTAGATACAACAATTGTTTTAGAAACAAACATGCAACAGTTTAGATGTGACATCACCACTGCAAATATTTGCAGCAAATAATTGCTTTTTATGTCCAGAGGTGTTTTGAAAATTAAACTTGCTTTGCCAACAAATGCCTTTCTTCTTTGGCCAAATTAAATAATGTGGTGTCCAGGAAATGAATGCTTTCCTTATGTGTTGTGAATTCAAGTGTATTGGAGCAATGAGGATCATTGAAGAAATTTTTGAATTCTACTAATACTGTTCCTTTGCCAGAAACAGATGCAGAAGGTAATTGTTATGATGTGACTGCATCACTGAGTAAAGGAATTCATGAGCATGAGGAAGTAGTCCCTGGAAAAGAAAAATAACCCCTGAAAATCCATCAGTAGCCCTTGAGAAAATTTCAAGAAGAGCTTTAAAATATATATATTGACCTGTGGGCTGAATGATCTGATTCTGTAACATTTATCCCATACAATCTTTTGTATGTAATTCAACAAAAGTATTCAATTAAATCATGCAATAACTCTTTGCTACTCAGTTCATAATTCACAACAGCAACTCAGGTTCCATGCTTCGAATGCTTCCAGGCTGATGTCAGTAAAATAATGGTCTGTTCAACACATTTCTGCCAATCCTATCTGTGAACTATAAATTCCATACACATCACCACTAAACTGCAGTACATCAAAAGACACTCAATACAGTCTTCAAATACCTTTTGAGATAAGAAGATTCTTTCACATTCATCAATCACTCTCAATGATTTTATTGGTCAGATTCTATCAACCAAAAAGTACTTTAACAAATTTATGATGATAAACAGTGGCGAATCATGCCTTAGACTTTCAAGACAATAATGAATGACTTTCCTTTTCTTGAGCTTTGCATCTGTTTATATAGCATTCCTGTTCAGTAGAACTTGAAGTTATTTCAACCCTGTCGTGTGTTGATCCTACAAGCAACTTAGCCCCCTTAAACATATTGTTGGTCCATGTTCTTCTTATCAAAGTGCGTCATCGTACAATTCTTCGCATTGAGCTTCAGCTGGTGCCAACCAACAATACCAGACGGTCTATGTTATTTTGGAGTTCTACTCTATCCTCTCTCAAACATGGTATCAACTGCAAACTTTGAAATTGTTCCCTTATACAGCAAGATCGAAATCATTACTTCAATGGGCACAATTCCAGCCCCTGGGGAAATCCACTGCAAACATTCTTCTAGCCTGCAAATTGTTTATTTATCTTGACTCTCAGTTTTCTAACGCTCAGCTCATTTTTGTATGAGAGAAAAATAGCAAATAGGAGTAAGCTATTTGGCGGTTTGACCCTCTTCCACCACTCAATTGGTGTTAGGTGTCAGATCGTAGGATTGTCATGTCATGGGTATGCAGTGGAGTCAAATCCTGCATGAGGCCTGGGAGGGATCGAGACCCGAGGCCATGGGAGTGGCAGAGGGTAATGGCTGGAGACTGGTGTCCGGCCTGAACTGGGGATGAGACCAAAAAAACTGCAGCTGCTGGAATCCAAGGTAGACAAACCAGGAGGCTAGAAGAACACAGCAAGCCAGGCAGCATCAGGAGGTGGAGAACTCAATTTTTTTGCGATGGCCGTTGGGTCCTGGGGTGTCAGACGAGGATTGTCAGATCCAGTGGCAGTTGAAAGGAGGTCAAGTCCTGAGGGCCCAAGGTGTGCCGAGGAGTTGTAAGGGGTCTGGAGGGTGAGGCACAATTGGGATGTGTGAGATAAACTGGAGCATCTGTTTAATGGATTAGTGGTGCTGGAAGAGCACAGCAGTTAAGGCAGCATCCAAGGAGCTTCGAAATCGACGTTTCAGGCAAAAGCCCTTCATGAAGGGCTTTTGCCTGAAACGTCGATTTCGAAGCTCCTTGGATGCTGCCTGAACTGCTGTGCTCTTCCAGCACCACTAATCCAGAATCTGGTTTCCAGCATCTGCAGTCATTGTTTTTACCATCTGTTTAATGGTTACTCAGAAGTTAGACCAGGTTTTTAGTCTAACTTTCCCTTAACTATGTACTGAACTTCACTGTACTTCAACTAAATCCTCCAAATTCTCCAACTTAAATTGATACTTCCAGTGGGTTCCAAACATCATGAAATTGCTCACTGGAATCTTCAATTTCTGGAGCAATTCCTTCAGTGTGTGCAACAATGACGATTCCACATGGTCACAATGCAACTTCTATCTGTGTTTCAGAAATGATTATCTGCCCATTGGAAAATCCAGGCCTTGTCGCTCAAAGGGTGATTGGCGTATAATAAGAAATAAGGAAACAATGTTGAAGTCAGAGCCATCTAACGGGAATGTAACTTTTAGGCATTGAATTGAAATGGACATCAAACAGTTAAAACAATTTTCATAACCATTTTTTGTGAACAGAAAGGTAACATCAACATTACAAAATACAAGAACAAAAACATACTTCATAAACAATTATGTCATTTCATCAATGAGGGTGTTGAAAGTGCTTTAAAGAAATTCAGTCATCTGTTGTTGATGTCCAGCTCATCTTGCTTCCCTTATGAAATATCTTGTTGTGAGGTCAGTATAAAACCATTATGTGCTGTGGAAGAATTCGCCAAATTCTATTTCCTGAAGAAGCTGCATCTGCCAAGACTCCAATGACAATGGCATGCACCTATTGACATGTCCATGTGAACGAGAATACAGATTGACAGCCGTCTGAACATTCCTGTGTGTGTGTGTGTGTTTCAAGTTATTCAGAAAGGTGGACATGTATATTTTCATATTACAAAGTTTCATATCTTCATGAAATATGCTTTTATTTACATATTTAAAAAAAAGTTAACTTGTGGTCTTCGCTGGCGAGCCACCATTTATCGTCTGTCTATGGGTGCTCTTGAGAAGGTGGTGGTGAGCTGCCTCTTGATCTGCTGCAGGTTGATCACAATGCCATGAAGATGGATTTCTGAGATTTTCACACTCTTATAGTGAAGGAATGGTATTATATTTCTAAGACATCATGGTGAGAATCTTGGAGGGAGATTTGCAGGTAGTGGTGTTCTCTCTTTTCTATGCCTTTGTGCTTCTAGATGGAAGTGATCATGGGTTTGGAAGGTGCAGTCTCAGAATCTTTGGTGAATTTCTGCAATGCATCTTGGAGATAATACATTCTGTCATTGCTGAGTGCTTGTGCTGGAGGGAATGATTGTTTGTGGATGTGGTGCCATTCAGGAGGACTGTTTTGTCCTGGATGGTGTCAAGCTTCTTGAGTACTGTTAGAGCTGCACTCATCCAAGCAATTAGGAGTATTCCAACATACTCCTGACTTTTGCCTTGTAAATGGTAGACAGGTTTTGGAAGTCAGAAAATGAGTGACTCATTGTAGTATTCCTAACCTCGAACCTGTTGTTGTAGCCACTGTATGTATATGCCAAGTCCAGTTGAGTTTCTGGATAATAGTAACTCCCAGGGTGTTGATAGTGGAATATTCAGCAATGGTAATGCCATTACATGTCAAGGGACAGAGGTTAGATTATCTCTTATTGGAGATAAGAACATAATACCATAAGACATAGGAGTGGAAGTAAGGCCATTCAGCCCATCAAGTCCACTCCACCATTCAATCATGGCTGATGGGCATTTCAACCCCACTTACCCTCGTTCTCTGGTATCTCTTAATTCCTTGCGAGATTAAGAATTTATCAATCTCTGCCTGGCAGACATTTAACGACCTGGCCTTCACTGCGCTCTGTGGCAATGAATTCCACAGGCCCATCACTCTCTGGCTGAAGAAATGACTCCTAATTTCTGTTTTAAATTGACCCTCCCTAATTCTAAGGCTGTGCCCACGTGTCCTAGTATCCCTGCCTGACAGAAATAAATTCCCAGCATCCACCCTTTCTAAGCCATGCATTATCTTGTAAGTTTCTATTAGATCTTCCCTCAACATCCTAAATTCGAATGAATACAATCCCAGGATTCTCAGCCATTCATCGTACGTTAGGCCTACCATTCCAGGGATCATCCGTATGAACCTCCGCTGGACATGCTCCAGTGCTAGTATGTCCTTCCTGAGGCGTGGACCCAAAACTGGACAGTATTCTAAAAGGGGCCTAACCAGAGCTTTATAAAGTCTCAGTAGCACATCACTGCTTTTACATTCCAACCCTCTTGAGGTAAATGGCAACATTACATTTGCTTTCTTAACCACGGACTCAAACTGCAAGTCAACCTTTAGAGAATCCTGGGCTAGCACTCCCAGATCCCTTTTTCTCACCGTTTGGAAAATAGTACATGCTTGTATTCTTTTTCCAAAGTGCAAGACCTCGCATTTGCTCATATTGAATTTCATTAGCCATTTCTTTAGACTCCTAAACTGTCTAAATCTTTCTGCAGCCTCCTCACCTCTTCAGTACAACTTGCCTGTCCGGCTAACTTCATATCATCGGCACACTTCACCAGAATACCCCCAGTCCCTTCATCCAGGTCATTAATATATAAAGCTGCGGCCCCAACACTGAACCCTGTGGGACACCACTTGTCACTAGCTGCCATTATGAAAAAGAACCTTTTATCCAAACTGTCTGCCTTCTGTCAGACAGCCAATCGTCAATCCATGCCAGTAGCTCACCTTGAACACCATGGGCCCTCACCTTACTCAACAGCCTCCCATGAGGCACCTTATCAAAGGCTGTTTGAAAGTCTAGATAGATAACATTGACTGGGTTTCCTTGGTCTAACCTACTTGTTACCTCTTCAAAAAATTCTAACAGGTTTGTTAGGCACGACCTCCCTTTACTAAATCCATGCTGACTGGTTCTAACCCGACCCAGCACTTCCAAGAATTTAGAAATCTCATCCTTAATGATGGATTCTAGAATTTTACCAACAACCAAGGTTAGGCTAATCGGCCTATAATTTTCCATCTTTTGACTTGATCCTTTCTTGAACAATGGGGTTATAACAGAGATTTTTGAATCATCTGGGACTTATCCTGACTCCAGTGATCTTTTTGAAAGATTACAACCAACTCCTCCACTATTTCTTCAGCCACCTCCCTCAGAACTCTAGAATGTAGCCCACCGGGACAGGATATTTATCAATTTTTAAACCTTTTAGCTTTTCTAGCACTTTCTCTTTTGTAATGGCGACCATACTCAGCTCAGCCCCTTGACTCTCCTTTATTGTTGGGGTATTACTCATGTCTTCCACTGTGAAGACTGAAGCAAAGTACTTACTAAGTTCTTCAGCTATTTCCTTATCTCCCAACACTGGCCCGCTTGAATCAATTTGGACTGGCCCAATTTCTACTTCTGCCTTTCGTTTGTTTGTTATGTATTGAAAGAAACATTTACTATCATTTATAATATTACTGGCTAGCTTACCTTCATATTTGATCTTCTCCTTCCTTATTTCTCTCTTTGTTATCCTCTGTTTGTTTTTGTGATCTTCCCAATCTTCTGATTTCCCAGTGCCCTTGGCCACTTTATAGGCTCTCTCTTTTACTATGATACATTTCCTGACTTCCTTTGTTAGCCATAGCTGTGTAATCCCAACCTGATCATCTTACTTTTCTTTGGGATGAACTTCTGGACTGTGGCCTCGATTACACCCAGAAACTCCTGCCATTGTTCTCTACTGTCTTCCTCACTAGGCTCTGCTTCCAGTTGATTTTCATCAGTTCTTCTCTCATCCCTTGTAATTACCTTTATTCAACTGTTACACCATTACATCCAATTTTGCCTTCTCTCTTTCAAACTGCAGACTGAATTCTGCCATATTATGATCGCTGCCTCCTAAGTGTTCCTTTACTTTAAGATCTTTTATAAAGTCTGGCTTATTACATAGCACTAAGTCCAGAATAGCCTGCTCCCTTGTGGCTCCATCACAAGCTGTTCCAAAAAGCCATCCTGTAAGCATTCCATGAATTCCCTTTTTTTGGATCCACCAGTAACATTATTCATCCAGTCAATTTGCATATTGAAGTCCCCCATGATCACAGTGACCTTGCCTTTCTGACATGCCCTATCTATTTCCTGGTACATCTTGCCCTCTTGGTCCTGACCACTACTGGGAGGTCTGTATATAACTCCCATTATGGTTTTTTTGCCTTTGTGATTCCTGATTAGAGATAGTCATTACCTGACATTTGTGTAGTGTGTAAGTTAATTGCTAATTTTCAGCCTGTTGACCAAAAAATGACCAAAAAAAAAGTCACTCAACAACCAGTGTCCATTTCCAGCAATAAAGAGTTCATTAAAATTATACCAGTGGCAAGAAAACCTCTGGAAAATCCAGAAATTTCTTCATTGAGCAAAGATAAGAAATATCTTTTTATACATTTATTTTCAGCTTGCCTTTAACAATTGCAGATGAATCATAATATGAATTAATTACACACACTTTCAATCAGGTTATTCACATGACTCATGTTCTGCATGGACAGACTGAAAGACAACTCTCAGTCTTAAATGATCTCATGGTGTTTCCCAGGCACCCTTGTCTCTCTCTCCTTGGGGCTTTTCACAATGTTTGCTGTATTCATTCACATTCCAACATACTGATAGTTGCATTCCTCCTGAGACATTTGCCATCTGCATCATGGTAATTATCAATAAATTGGCCACTTACTTATCACTCTGACTTTTCAAATTCTGTTATGCGATTTACATTCCTTATTAACTATAAAAGAATGAAGTTGGTGTGGGTATGTTCGCCTAGCTGGGAATTTGGTTGGCAGATGTTTTGTCCCCTTTTTTTCAGAAACCGACAGCCACATTCAGACAATTCACCAGAACAAAAGACCCAATACCAATTATATGCAGGACAAACATGGGGTACACGATTCATTCAGAAACTGCACAAAACACTATATAGGACAAGCAGGCAGACAACTAGTGATCCACATTCATGAACATCAACGAGCCACTAAACGCTACAACCAGCTATCCTTAGCATCTATACACACAGAAGACAAGGACTACAAATTTGACTGGGACAACACAACAATAATAGAACAAGCCAAACAGAGGCAGCTAGAGAATCCCTAGAAGCTTGATACTCATCCACGGACTCCATCAAAAAATACATTGACCTTGACCCAATATACCAAGCACTGCAATGAACAACCGGAACTGGCAACCAGAAGCAATGGGAATAAAACAAACTTCCTGATTTGGAGATGCTGGTGTTGAACTAGGGTATACAAAGTTACAAATCACACAACACCAGGTTATAGTCCAACAGGTTTCATTGGAAGCACTAGCTTTCAGAGCGACGCTGGTGTTGTGTGATTTGCAACTTCAAACAAATTCCAACCAACACAGTACAGCAGCTTATCACAGGAGGCTCCACAGCACTGAGGATGTCACTTAGAAGGGGGACAAAACATCTACAAACTGAATTCCCAGCTTGGTGAACATATTCACAACAACTGTAACTGGTAGCTAAGGTACAAATCTTTACACAAACCTTGAATAAAAAAATACTAATTTCAACCAATTGTTTTGAGATTTGTAACATCAGTTTCATTATGAAGTAACATATGGTTACACGCAATGTTAGAATGGGAGCAGCTTTTCTCTCACTTGGTGTTGGAAAGTCAACAAACAGTCTCTTGACCTAGCAGCTGCAATCATAACTCTTTCTAGTTACATGCTGTAAATGGGTTGTCTTAATGTTCATTCTTCTCGGCTAATAATGGGGAGGGCGTTGTCCTAAGTACTTTTGGACACTATCTTGTTTAGTGGAATCTCTTTAAAGCTTATTGTGTATTTTATATATATACAGAATCTATAAATATGGTTATCTGAGAATCTTAACAAAAGTAAATAGACCATTCTACCATTTGTGACAGATCTCAGACTCCAAATTAATTAACTACAAAATTCTTCTATCAGCGAACAAAGTAATCTTAATTAATTGTTTTTGCATAAACAAACTGCAGCTGCATGTAACCTGTTACTTTGGATATATTCTGTCTACGGACCCTCTATTGTTCTAACTTATGATTTACTTCAAAACAAACCACACCAAGTAAGCTATTTTAAGTTAATGAAAACAACTTGCAGCCATCTTGTGCTGCTTTCAGCCATGGAAATCCAAGCCTGCATATCGTCCAGATCTTGTTGCATTTATGGACTGAATATGGATTGCATCGGTACCTGAGCAATTGCAAATAGTGCTGAACATTGTGCAATCATTGGTGAACATCCCCACTTCTGACCTGATGACAAATTGGTGAAGCAGCTGAAAGTGCTTGGGTCTTGGATTCTACCATGAGGGAGTCAGTACTTTTCTGTTTATGCAGGAAATGTGGAAATTGGAACTTCTAATCTTGAATCTAATATAAAGAAATCCTACAATTGGACACACTGGGTAAAACAATTACATTTATGCTGTGATCAATGAAATAGGTGGACTAGAAAGTAGGACTCAGCCCGCCTTGAACATAACAGCTGAATAGCCTACCCCTGCATCCATGGTTTGCTGAAAGACAAATAACCATATATCAGAATGTTTTGCACCTTTCAGAAATGATCAATGCTGCCAGGATCTCTGCTGCTGATCTTCATGTCAAGCCATCTTTCGCTCTCACTGTTCCACATTTCCAGCTATCTTGACTCTATCCATTTGCAACTTGGAGTCTTCTGATACCTTCTCCTAGATATCAGAGCAAGAATACATCACTTAACTCCATTTAGAACGTTCTTTCAGAGAGGCCATGTCTGATTTGTGACTGAACTCCACAGATCCACACCTCTCTATCCTGAACAGTTTTAACAAAAATATATCAATCTCCAATAAAAATTAACATTTGATGCAGCGCATTGACCATTTATATCAGAGAGTTCCAATTTCTATCATGATTTGTGTATATAAGTGTCCTACAATTTCAGTCTTGAAGATTTGGCTCTACATTTTACTCAATGGTTCCTGATTTCCTAACCAGCAGAAATATATATTTTTTATCTGTCTACACATATTTTTTGGGAAGGCAGTGATGAGGTGTCACAAATTTCAAACTCTCAAATTTTAAATTAATATTGATCTCGCTCTTTGTGTATCTTCTCTGCAGCTGTAACATTACAGAACAACCTCAATTATCCAAAGGAGATGGGTGGGGAGTATTTTGTTCAGATAGCTGATTGTTTGGATAACTGATTGTTCAGATAATTGATAGTGCTGCAAAAGTAGAGAGAGAAGACAGAGAAAAGTTGAGAAGAGAGAGGCCCATGCTGCACACAGATCAGGATAATTAATGTTAGGAAACAAAAGAAAAAACAGACACCAGGCAGGATTCACAAAGGACTCCTTAAATTGTGCGGGGATCAAAAGGTGATCAGAGAGTGCCGCAGTGCTGTGTGTAATGATGCTGACGGCCCACTTCCTGCCATCAGGAGGTTGGAGGGCTTGCGGACGGAGTGCAGGAGGAAGAGGGTGCGCGTGTGAGTAGGCAGCAGTGGTGGTGGCTTCAGTTATAGCAATTGTTGCCTTGTGAATAAAGCACAGTAGTCCTGGCGACTGTTACCCACCAGCAACTGCTCACAACAAGAGCCACCGAGGTGAAAATGATTAGTATTATTATATCTCTCGCTCCTCTCAGTCTCAACCTGTTCTTACCGCCTGCTTCATACCACTTCATGAAAAGTCGCAAACTGTCAACAGTTTTGTTAATGGTGACTGGAAGTGGTGTCGGTATCACCAGTGTTGGTAACATCTCTTTGATGTAACATTTTTATGGGACCTTGAGATCTTGTTTGGATAGTCCGAAATTCAGATAATTGAGGTTTGGATAACCAAGGTTGTTCTGTATATTCCTCACTCTGTTCCTCACTTTATACGGTATGATCTACTGTACTGCATGCAAAATAAAACTTTTCACTGTACCGAGGTACATTTAACAACAATAAATCAACTCATTGAATATGGGGTGAGGGATGTGGGGAACAGCTTGTAAATATACTGCTTGGACATAAATGTGGTCAAGGCATCTTTTATTGGACAGAACAAATGAATGCTTGGAGTGGAGGAAGATGCAATTCTATGATGAGCAATGGGATGAGATTTGGATTGCTCTAGTGAAGAGCTGACATAGCTATTAATTATGTAGTAGCCCCCTTCTGAGTTGAAAACAATCTGACGTCTTCAAATGGTTTAATTCAGGATGCTTCAACACTTGACTCAAATCTATCAGGTTTTTGCTGGAAGCGCACAACAGGACCCCTGGAGAGAGGAGACAAGTTATTATTTTGGAATCTGGCATTCTTTCAAAGAAAAATTGAAAGATGAACAGTGTTTTAATAGAAACAGAACAAAGCAGAGGGGTGAGGGACAGCGACAAAGTATGAGTTGATTTGACGAAATGGGAGATGAATGATCCCTGTGGTGATGATTACATCAGACAATCATCCAGAGAGGAACACTGAAACTTTGTATGGAGTTTAAATGAAATAATATAGGTTAGTAGGCAGGTGCTGAGAAAAGAAATGGTGCTTTAAACTCTTTCTGAAGCAAGTCAGTTCTAATTAATGTGGCCAAAATTAGCCACAGCAGGGAAAATATGAAAAACCAGTCACAATATTTTCCTGGCTCTGATCTGATTTTCACTGCATGTATTGAAGTACATGCAGGGGGTTAGAATAAGTCATCCAAGTATGATGACAGCCATGCAGAATCAAGATAGAGTTCAGTGACAGCAGCAGAGACAGGAATAAGGAGTGAGAAACAATAAAGGAATACCTGATGGGATAGTTATTCCACTCAGAGCATTTGTGTTGAGCTTAAGGCCTGGATTGTGACACTTACTAAATATTCAGTATTAAATATTCACTGTTTGTGTTGTACTTGTACACCTTTTGCAAATCATACTTAATGAGCATGAGTGACAGAAATGCATATCGCACTTGATGATGGCATCCTTTCTGCGGATTGACACCTTGCTGTGGTGGAGTGGCTGGAGTATTCCATTGATCCTGAGAGGGATGCCGGCAGGAACTCTTGGCAGGACCACCCATGACAATAATATTGGAGAAGAGGAACCACACAAAGCACAATCCGAAACAAGTCATCAGCATTCCAGGAGGAAGACACATGTGTGATATCAATGGCGCATGAAGGCCACAGCAGTAGGGAGATCCCGAGTCGCTGAGATTTCCTTGCTATTGGAACTGGATCTGCCTCCTGTCAAGGACTATGTGTCTGCTGATGTTAAAAGATGTCAACCTACCTTAAGGAATTCAACCACACATAAAACACAACACAAGCCCTGCGGCTATTGTTGAGAAGTGACAGGAATAGGTTTCTATCCTAGTTAGATCTATAAGTCCCCCGTTGTAGAATGGCAGGGTTTAATCAGTGTCACAGCATTTCTTGAGTTGACACTCATGAAAATCACAAAGCAGCATAGACTTCATAAAATCATAGAATCCCTACAGTGTAGTAACAGGGCATCTGGTCCAACAAGTCTACATCTTCTCTCCGACGAGTATCCCATCTATATCCATTCCTCTACACGCTTACTCTCCATTTCCCCTGACTAATGCACCTAACGTGCACATCCCTGAACATTATGGACAATTTTAGCATGGCCAATTCACATCACCTGCACATCTTTGGATTGTGGGAGGAAACTGGACCATCTGGAGGAAAACCACACAGACACAGGGAGAATGTGCAAACTCCACATAGACAGTCGCCTGAGGCTGGAATGAAATCTTGCGTCTCTTGCAAGATCAGTAACAGAATTATTGTATTATGTCTGTATTAGCAAGAAAGATGTTGCACAGACTTGATGGCGAATGTTGGAGAATTGTTGGGAGGTAGGAGATGGAGAAAAGGGATGGAAAGCAGACATTTTGATGTGACAAATGGTGTAATCCAAGGCCTGTACTCAGAGCCTGAGTTTTCCACTATATTTATCAATGGATTGGATAATGGAACTGATAATGGAACTGATAATGGATTAAAAAAAGTCAAATCATGATATTGTATAAATGAGAAACTGTAAAGGAACAGCAAGATTTAAAACAAACAGACTTAGTTGTCCATGTACATCAATCACTTAAAATAATGAAAAAGCAATCAAAAAGATTCATGGATAGATATTTGGTCAGACCACATCTGGTATACTGCATTTAGTTCTGGACCCTGCACTTTAGGAGATAATGGTCTGGAAAGGAGTGCAGAATAGTTTGACCAAATGACAGGGGTTGTAAAACACTAAAGATTTAATAAAATTACAAAGTATACATAGCACAGAAACAAGTCATTTAATTTAAGGATTTCAAGCCAATGCTTGTGCTCCATATGAGCCAACTCATACCCCTCATCATCTTACCATATTGTCCCTACCTTAATCCATTGGTAGCTTCCCTGTAAATTCATAAATGCTAATTATTTCATTAGACTGACAAATTAAAAGAGACTGGATTAATTAGACTGCATTCACTGGAGTCCCTTCACCACCAAGCACAGTGGTAGCAGTGTGCACTAACTGTATGAGATTCTAAGGCCATAAGACCATATGCAATAGAAACAGGTGTAGGCCATCCAGTTCCTCGAGCCTCTTCTGCTATTCAATAGGATCATGGCTGACCAGGCATTCCTCATGTCCACTTTCCTGTCCTTTCCCTGTAACCCTCAATTCTCCTACAGATCAAGAATGCACTCATCTCAGCATAAGGGCATTGCCCCACAGCTTTCAGTGGTAAGGAATTCCCTCTGAGAAAAGTTCTTCCTGATCTCAGTCTTAAATTGGCACCCCTTCATTCTGAGACTATGCCCGCTAGTCCTGACTCTCCCATGACAGGGATTATCCTCTCAGTATTTACTCTGTCAAGCCCCTTAAGAATCCTATAGGTTTCAATAAGATCACTTCACATTCTTCTAAACTCCAATGAGTGAGTCCAAACCTGTTAAATCCTAGCTCACAAGGCAATCTCTCCATACCGGGGAGAATCTGAGTGAAAGGTTTCTGAACAACTTCCAATTAAATACTACCTTTCCTTAAATAAGGGGACCAAAACTGCTCATAGGACTCCAGATCCAATCTCACCAGCATTTTGTACAGTTGCATTAAGACTTCCCCACTCTTATATTTCAACTCTCTTGAAATAAGGGTCAACATTCTATTAACTTTCCTGATTTTCTGCTGTAACTGTGTACTCACTATCTGTGTTCCATGCACAAGTACCCCTTACTCCCTTTGTGTTACTGCTTTCTGCAGTTTTCCCCACTTAAAGAATGCACTGTTATTTTTTCTCCCTGCCAAAATTAACAGCTTCACATTTTCCCACATCATATACAATTGCTAACATTTTGCTCACTAGCTTAACCTATCAATATCTCTGCCTAGCATTAAGAACTTTGCTGAAGGCTACTGTGAGAAATGCAACACTTTTCAACGTCTCTTTTCTGGTGAGCTGTTCAATGATGACCATTTAGTTACTACAGCTTTCTAAAGTAAAAATAATGAGGCATGAAGGACATTATTAAGATTTTCAAGATCATTAGGAAAAGTCAATTTAGTTTTGTGAAGGGCACATTGTATTCCTGAAGAAGGGCATGTGCCCAAAACGTCGAATCTTCTGTTCCCTAGATGCTGCCTGACCTGCTGTGCTGTTCCAGCAATAAAGTTTCAACATTGTATTTAGCCAATATATAGGAGGTCATAGAGCTTTAGAGTCATGGAGATGTACAGCACGGAAACAATCTCTTCGGTCCAATTTGTCCATGCTGACCAGATATCCTAACCTAATCTGGTCCCATTTGCCAGCACTTGGTCCATATCTCTCTAAACCAGACCTGGACATTTTACAGCCTGCGGGCCATATCTGACCATTTGGTTGTTCCTGTCCAGCCCTCATGAGGTCAATCTTAAATTAGAGCATAAATGAAAAAGTATTTACGCCATGCACATAATACAACTGTGTTGCTTTTGTTTTGTAAAGGATGCTTTTTTTTATTTACGTATGGATGCACATGCGTGTGTGTGTGTGTGAACAGCTAAACGTGATGCTTGCTGGCTATCCCTCATAATGTCAGCTCGCGCCAAGACAAGTTATGTAATATCCCACAAAATTGCCAGAAACAGTAAACCGTTTTCTGATGGAGAGTTTATTAAGGAGTGCTTGTTGGACTCTGCAGAACTAATGTATCCAGAGAAAAAGGAGGCATTTGAGAATGTGCCCCTCTCCCAACGCACTGTAACAAGAAGGATTGGGGACATTGCGAGAAATCTGGAGTTTCAGCTTCAGCACAGAGCGGTCAACTTTGACTTTTTTTCCTTGGCTTTGGATGAGAGCTGCGACATATGTGACACAGCCCAGCTACTCATCTTCGTAGTGGGATAATTACGGACTTTAAAATCACGGAGGAGCTGGCAGCCATGCAGTCAATAAAAGGAACAACAACTGGTAATGATTTGTTCACGGAGGTAAATGCATAATTTTACTAAAATGGGAAAGCTGGCGGGTGTGACAATGGATGGTTGTCCAAATCTAACGGGAAAAAATGTTGGACTCTTAAAGAGAATGCAGGATAAAGTGACAAAAATTGACCCTGAACAGAAATTGGTATTTTTGCAATGTATTATGTATCAGGAAGTGTTGTGTAAGTCAGTGTTAAAAATTAACCCTCTGGTTGATGTTATAACTAAAATAGTTAACTTCATCAGGGCAAGAGCTTTGAATGACAGGCAGTTTTGGAGGAAAGTGAGACTGAACATCGTGACATCGGCTACCACACGGTTGTCAGGTGGCTCAGCCTGGGCAAAATGCTGGAATGGGACCTGAGAGAAGAGATTCAAGATTTCTGTGTGAAGAGAGGGAATGGCATTCCACAGCTTTCAGATGCAGACTGGATTGCAGGCCTTTTTTTGCTGTTGATGTGACTGCACTTATGAAGGAACTAAATGTGAAACTGCAGTGCAAGGGCCTTTTTGTGCATGAAATGTACAACTTGATGAAGGCTTTTATGAGAAAGTTGCAGCTTCTCTCAAGCCAAATGGAGGACAACATTCTCACCCACTTGCCAACACTGAAGGAAGATGCACCTTCAGCTGATCACCTCCACAGGTACTTATTTATGTTCGAAGCACTGCATGGTGAATTTTCAAGGTGATTCCAAGACTTTAAAATGGTTGAGAATGAAATGCACATGATTTTCTTCCCCATTTACATGCAATGTGGAGAATGCACCTAGTGATGTTCAGCTTGAACTCATTGACCTGCAGTCTGACACACTTCTGGCAGAGAACTTTAGGTCAGTCTCACTGCTTGATTTTTGCTCTTCCCTCAAAGAGGAGAACTTTCCACACGTGAGGAGGCATGCTCAGAAGATTCTAGTCCTCTTTGGATCTACCTATATATGCGAACAGACATTCTCAGTGATGAAGTTCAACAAATCCAAATACAGATCCTCTATCACTGATGATCACCTCTCAGCTGTCCTTCGCATATCCACCTCAGACATTCAACCAGATTTCAGTGCACTTGTTCAAGCCCAAAACAGACTGGATTTTTCTCACTAAACAAGTAAAATGAACTGAAAAACATCATTAACACTTATTGCTTTTTGTATAGAGTTGTTTGTTGTTTGTAATACTGAACAATAATGAAACAACTTTTCATTATTGGTTTGTGAGATTAACATATTAAAAATAAAATGAAATACTGAAATTATTGTTTCTACTATTTATTTCTTCTATATTTGACCTACTCCACAATTTCATATCTTTATTGTAACAGAATATCCTTATTCCTTTGATTATGAGTTTCAGTGCAAAACTATATAACTTAGTACTTTTTACAATGGGAGAAAATTAATACTGAGCAGAATTATGTTCAACTTATTGTTGGTTCGGCCCTCCAACACAACTCAGGTTTCTCATCTAGCCCCTTGGAAGAATTAATTGCCCACCCCTGTTCTAAACCCTTCCTATTCATATACCCATCCAGATGCCTTTTAAATGCTATAATTGTACCAGCCTCCATCACTTCTCCTGGCAGCTCATTCCATACACGGACTCGCTCTGTGTGAAAATGTTCTCCCTTAGGTACCTTTTATATCTTTCTCCTCTCACTTGAAATCTATTCCCTCTAGTTCTAGACTCCCCCACCCCAGGAAAAAGATCTTGTGCCTATCCATGTGTCTCAAAATTTTATAAACCTCTATTAGGTCACTCCTCAGCCTCCGACACTCCAGGGAAAACAGTCCTAGCTATTCAACCTCTCCCTATCGCTCAAATTCTCCAATCCTGGTAACATCCTTGTAAATCTTTTCTGAACTTTTTCAAGTTTCACAACATCCTTCCAAGAGGAAGGGGACCAGGATTGATTATAATATTCCAAAAGTGGCCTAACCAATGTCCTGTACAGCCACAACTTGACCTCCCAACTCCTATACTCAATGCCCTGACCAATAAACGAAAGCATACCAAACACTTTCTTCACTACACTATCCATCTGCGACTCCACTTAAGGAATTATGAACCTGTACTCCAAGGTCTCTTTGTTTAGCAACACTCCCCAAGATCTTACTATTAGATGTATAAGTCCTATTTGTATTTGTGTTTCCAAAATGCAGCACCTCACATTTATCTAAATTAAACTCCATCTGTCACTTCTTAGCCCATTGGCCCATTTGATCAAGATCCCATTGTACTCTGAGGTAACCTTCTTCGCTGTCCACTACACCTCCAATTTTGGTGTCATCTGCAAACTTACTAACTATACCTCCTACGTTCACATCCAAATCATTTATATAAATGACAAAAAACAGTGGATCCAGCACCGAGTCTTGTGGCAAACCACTGGTCACAGGCCTCCAGTCTGAAAATCAACCTTCCACCACCACCATCTGTCTTCTATCTGCGAGCCAGTTCTGTATCCAAATGGCTAGTTGTCCCTGTATTCCATGAGATCTAATCTTGCTAACTAGGCTCCCATGAGAAGCCTTGTCAAATGTCTTACTGAAGTCCATATAGATCACGTTTAATACTCTGCCCTCATTAATCCTCTTTGTTACTTCATCAAAATACTCAATCAAGTTTGTGAGAGATGGTTTCCCAAGCACAAAACTGTGCTGACTATCCCTAATCAGTCCTTGCCTTTCCAAATACATGTAAATCCTGTCCCTCAGGATTCCTTCTAACAACTTGCAACAGTAGTAGACTTGCCAACTTCAAGAGCATTTAAATGGTCATTGGATAGTCATATGAATGAAAATGGAATTGTGTAGTTTAGATGGACTTCATATTGGTTTCAGGGGTTGGCACAACATTGAGAGCTGAAGGGCCTAAACTATGCTGTAATGTTCAATGTTCTATGTTCGAACTTGCCCACCACCGATGTCAGGCCCACCAGTGCACTATTGCAGTCCCAGTTGATGTTTGGAAAGTTAAAATCCCCTCCCATAACCACCCTATTATTAGAGTCATAGAGTCATAGAGATGCACAGCACGGAAATAGATCCTTTGGTCTAACTCGTCCATGCCGACCAGATATCTTAACCTAACCTAGTCCCATTTGCCAGCACCTGGCCCATATCCCTCTAAACCCTTCCTATTCATATACTCATCTAGATGCCTTTTAAATGCTGTAATTGTACTCACCTCCAATACTTCCTTTAGCACTTCATTCCATGCACGCACCACCCTCTGTGTGAAAATGTTGCCCCTTAAGTCCTTTTTATATATTTCCCATATCATCTGAAACCTATGCCCTTTAGTTCTGGACTCACCCACCCCAGGGAAATGACCATGTCTATTTATCCTACCTATGTCCCTCATGATTTTATAAACCTCTATAAGGTCACCCCTCAGCCGCTGACGCTCCAGGGAAAACAGCCCCAGCCGGTTTAGCCTATAGCTCAAAATCTCCAACTTGGCAACATCCTTGTAAATCTTTTCTGAACCCTTTTCAGTTTTCCAACATCCTTCTGATAGGAAGGAGACCAGCATTGCATGCAATATTCCAAAAGTGGCCTCACCGAATTCCTGTACAACCGCAACATGACCTTCCAACTCTTATGCTCAATGCTCTGACCAATAAGTCTCACAGATAACTGAAATCTCCTTACAAATTTGTTTCTCAACTTTTTGCTGACAATTAGGGGGTTCTATAATGCAATCCCAATAAGGTCCTGTCCTCATTTCTCAGTTCCACCCAAATAACCTCCCTGGATGTATTCCCAGGAATATCCTCCCTGACTACAGCAGTAATGCTATCCCTTATCCACTCCTCTCTTGCCTCCCTTTCTATCCCTCCTATAGCATTTGTATCCTGGAACATTAAGCTGCCAGTCCTGTCCATCCCTGAGCCACGTTTCTGTAATTGGTATGATATCCCAGTCCCATGTTCCTAACCATGCCCTGAGTTCATCTGCCTTCCCTGTTAGGCTCTTGCACTGAAGTAAATGCAGTTTGATTTACCAGTCCTACCTTGTTCTCTGCTTTCTTCCTGCCTGCCCTGACTGTTTGACTCGCTCCTTTTCTCAACTGCACCAGTCCTAGAGTAATCTCTTTCCTCATTATTTCCCTTAGTCCCACTGCTCCCCCACCTTACTAGTTTAAAGCCTCCCGAGCAGCTCCAGCAAAATTAGGCCCCTTCTAATTCAGGTGCAATTTGTCCTTCTTGTACAGGCCACGTCCATCCCAGAAGAGATTCCAATTATCCAAAAGTATGAATCCTTCTCCCATACACCGGCTCCTCATCCATGCATTCATCTGCTCTATCCTCCTATTCCTACCTTCACTAGCTCACAGCATCAGGAATAATCCAGATATTATTACTCTCGAAGACCTCCTTTTAAAATTCCTGCCTAACTCTCTGTATTCTACCTTCAGAATCTCAACCTTTTCCCTTCCTATGTTGTTGGTTCCAATGTGTACAATGACGTCCTGCTGGTCCCTCTCCCCTTTGAGAACATGCTGCATCTTCTCTGAGATATCCTTGATCCTGGCACCAGGGAGGCAAACACCATTCTGATTTTTCACTGCTGGCCGCAGAAATGTCTGTCTGTTCCTCTGACTAGAGACTCCCCCATCATAATCGATTGCCTGGAACCCAGTGTACTCCTCATTACATTAGAGCCAGTCTTGATACCAGAAACTTGGGCTGTTGGTGCTACATTCTCCTGAGAGTCCCTCACCCCCTTCCTTTTCCAAAACAGCATTCTTGTTTGAAATGGGGATAGCCACACAAGACTCCTACACTACTTGCCTGCCCCTCCTACCTTTCATGGTGGGAACCTATCTATCTGACTGTATTTGCAGCTCTTCTCCCTTCCTATGACTGCCATCCATCACACCCCCGAGCTCCTATAAATTCCTTATTGTCTCTAACTGCTGCTCTAACTGATCCATGTGATCTGATAGGAATCACAACTAAAGTCACTTCCTGTAGACATAATCCTCAGTAACATAGAAACTTTCCCTAAACTTCCACATTCAACAAGAAGACCATATCATTCTACTAAAGACCCAAAAGATGGCACCTTCTTTTTGCTCTAAAAAACAGTGCTCCAGGCTAACTTTGTAATTTTGGTTTATATTTTTAAAATTTAATCAAGAGACAGATTTCAATAAATATAATCAAGAAATACAATCAATATAATCAAGAAATACAATCAATATAATCAAGAAAGAGCCCAGTCTACTCACTACTGTAGACTTACAGCAAGGTTACACATAAAACTATGCACTTATCTGTTCCTGTGCTGTGAGATCACCCACACCAGTTTCTCCAAGGTCAGCTGTGAATTTCACTGTTTGTTTATTTTTCCTAGATGCACTCAGGTGTCCAGAGTTGCATGAACTCAAACGGCAAAGGCAGTAATTGTGCAGATTCACTGCTGCATCAGTTAGCAATGTATGTTTCTTTCTCTCTATCCCTCACTGACCATGTGGTCGCTGCCTTTTGTCTGTCTTCCTCTTTTTAAAAGTCCCACTGTTTTTATTGTTTTTTTTTCCCCTAAGTTCCAAAACAATGCAATAGCGTATGAAACAGTAACATTTGATAAGCTGCCACTTCAAAGATTATTGTGGAAAATAAAAGCTGATGGTATAGGGGAGGGTGGCATACAGGCATGACTATGAGGTAGACTGGTTAACTGGAAAAAGGGTGTTGACGTAAATGGATCTTGTCCAGTTTGACAGGGTGGGGAGAATGGCATACCACAGGGATCAGTGCTGGGAACTGGACTGTTTAAAATCCATGTCAGTGACCTGGCTGAAGCAATGGATGATATGGTATGGATGCCAAATTTGCCGATGGTGCAAAGGTGGATAGAAAAGTAAGAGGACATTAGGGGTCTATAAAAAGATAAAGTTAGGCTAAATAAGTTGGCAAAGAGCTGACAAATGAAATTAAATTTGGGAACATGTGAAATTGTTCACTTGGCAGTAGGCACAAAAAAGCTAAATGGTGAGATTGCAGGAACACTGAGATGTAGAGCGAATTAATGTCCTAGTGCATGAATCAAAGATGGCTAATAGGCAGATACTTCAAGTAATTAAATACGTTAATGGAATTTTATCATTTATTGTGAAATGAATTGAAGACAATGGTATGGGTTTTGCTCCAGTTTTGCTGAACGCTGCTAAGTTCACAGCTGGATATACTGTACAATGATGGTTGTCTTGTTTAAGGAAAGATGTAAATGTATTGGAGCCAGTTCAGAGGAGGTTTATTAGATTGTTACCTGCAATAGTAGAAAGGCTGTTGTCTCATAAGGAAAGGTTAAACAAGGTTATATCTGCTGACATTTAGAAGATTGAGGAGTGATTTCATTGAAATGTACAGGATCCTGAATGGTATTAATAATATGGATGGGGAAAGGAGGTTTCCTCTTGTGGATCCATTCAGAACTAGGGGACTTTGCTTTAAAATTGGGGTTGATCTTTGAGGCAGGCATCAGTAGAATTGTTATTTTATTATTCATTCATAGGATATGGGTGTCGCTAACTAGGCTAGCACTTATTGCCCATCCCTAATTGTCTTTGAGAAGGCGATGGCGAACTGTCTCCTTAAACCAGTTCATTTTGCAGTGTGGCCATTCATACTGTTGTTAGGAAGCAAGTTGCAGGATTTTGATTCAGTGATACTGAAGGAATAGTGATTTAATTTCCAAGTCGGGATAGTGAGTGGCTTGCAGGGAAATGTGCAGGTTTCACCATGTATCTGCCACCCTTGTTTTTCTGTATGATCATGGTCATTGCTTTGGAAAGCACTGCTAAGGAACTCAGAGGATTATTTGACTTTTGAACTCTGCCTCAGAAGAGTGTAGTCATTAAATCTTAAGACAGAGGTAACCATGTTCTTGTTAGGCAAGGGAATCAAAGATTGGTGGGGAAAAATGATCAGCCACGATCCTATTGAATGATTTTAGTACCTGGAACTCATTGCCTGAAAGGTTGGTAGAAGCAGAAACACTAATGACATCTAAGAATTATTTAGATGAGTACTTGAAATGCCACAGTATATAAATCTATTGGAATCGGTGGATATTTGATGACTGGCATGGACATAATGGATCAAACAACGTCTCTTCATGCTGTAACAAACTTTACGACAGTAATCATGATTTGGAGATGCCGGTGTTGGACTGGGGTATACAAAGTTAAAAATCACACAATACCAGGTTATCGTCCAACAGGTGGGCGGCACGGTGGCACAGTGGTTAGCACTGCTGCTTCACAGCGCCAGAGACCCGGGTTCAATTCCCGCCTCAGGTGACTGACTGTGTGGAGTTTGCACGTTCTCCCCGTGTCTGCGTGGGTTTCCTCCGGGTGCTCCGGTTTCCTCCCACAGTCACAAAGATGTGCAGGGTCAGGTGAATTGGCCATGCTAAATTGCCCGTAGTGTTAGGTAAGGGGTAAATGTAGGGGTATGGGTGGGTTTCGCTTCGGCGGGTCGGTGTGGACTTGTTGGGCCGAAGGGCCTGTTTCCACACTGTAATCTAATCTAATCTAATCTAATCTAAGGTTCCAATTAAACCTGTGCTTTAACTTGTGTGCTTCCAATTAAACCTGTTGGACTATAACCTGGTGTGGAGTGATTTTTAACTTACGACAGTAAGGTTGACAGCAATGTGAGCAGTTATGACAATCATTTGATTTTTTGGAAGCCTTGTTTTAAAAATCTCTAATGTCCACATTGAACTTTCAATGGCCTCTTTAAAAAAAAACTACTATAAAGATTATCCAAAATAAATTCCTTTTCTACAATCCTTCAAAAACTAAGCCCCCAAGCATTATTAATGATTTAGTGTCATTAAAATCAAATAGTTTGGCTGATCAAGGGAGAGAAGGGACTTTTCCAATATACTTATACTTGGAGAATTACCCAGTGATTTCAATGTAGAAGAGGGTGACAACATTCCTGACGCGAGTTCTTCAATTGTTTTAGAGTGATAACTGGATAAAACTGTGAAAATGAAGCAATTTAAAACAGTTCTTTCAATTATGGGAAAAGATAGTCAATAATTTTAGAAACTTTTGCAGCAAATGATTATTTATTGGTTTTTACTGTTAAATTTCAAAAGGTTTATCATTTTAAGATAACATGAAATATGAATATTAAAGATTTTGCTATTATAATATTTGACTCACAATCATTTCCTAGTATTACCCCCTAACGTTTGTAATTTCAAGGTGCCACCATTTTAATGTCAATGTTGCAGGTTGGCATGTCACAGGAGGTGGCATCCCACTGTGTTAAATTGCAAAGACTGTCGTAACTCTCTAAATGTATTTTTACAAAATGTCCTGAATTGTAAGCGTGCATCATGTTTAATATGATGAGCATCTTGAGTCATTGCTTCACGTTGCCTCTGAAAGCCACAACACTGTGAAAAACCAGACTCTTTTGATTGAGTTTAATGAGATAGTTAAAATGAAGTGCATGGTTTATAGGTAGAACCATCAAATCAAGAAGGCAACTGTGGTTTTCTGAGAACACTACAAACACTTATTTCAGCTCATAGTTTGCTGCTCTTATTTTCAACCTCTTTTTTCATGTTTCCCTTCAGTTTTCTTTCTTTGCTACACTCCTTGCATTATGCCTGTGGAGAATGTATAAGATTTTGAACATCACTGACTACTTTGTTACAATACATAATTTTAGACTATGCACGAATTTAACTAGAAAATGATTTGCATGCAATTACAAAATGCAGGTGCACTCCAGATCTGCATATTTGGTGAACAACCAGCTATCACCGTTTAGTAGACAATTTGCCAACTTTCAATAACGAAGAAATCAAAACACTAACAAAGACAAAAAAAAAGTATTCATCTCATCATTTTATTGATAAATGAAAAGTATGTTAAAGTTTGCATCAAAATGAGTATTGAGATCATAACCCAATGCTAGCACATATTACTCA
This sequence comes from Chiloscyllium plagiosum, assembly GCF_037043375.1. Classification (NCBI taxonomy): domain Eukaryota; kingdom Metazoa; phylum Chordata; class Chondrichthyes; order Orectolobiformes; family Hemiscylliidae; genus Chiloscyllium; species Chiloscyllium plagiosum. Next base: position 120,911,847 of record NW_028270142.1, on the reverse strand, counting down.
CACTTTTCAGATTTATTAATCAGAAATGTAATTGGTAATCACATTACCAAAGCCAATGCCACATATCTAATGGCTAACATATTCCACAACATTACCCAAAAGAACTAAGCCTTGCAAGAATAGCAGAAAGAAAGAATATAGTAGAAATTAATCTTTGTTTGTCCTTTAGCTGTGATTCAGTGATATGTGAGCCCCCAAAGTAGTCCACATTTAAGTCAAATGTAGTTTTATTAATAATCAGGATAATCGGAGCCAATAAATTACCGAAATGAAGCTGGTTTGCTACCTGTATTGCTGTCAATGACTCATTTCACTTCAGATTTATTTTCAGTGTAAGTGGCAATGACTTCCAGACGAAGTGGGAGATGAGAGTGACAGCACTTAACATTAAGGCAGCATTTAACTGAGTGCAGTATTAAGGAGACCGAGCAACATTTAACTCAATAGAAACCTCGGCTGATTGGACTTGTACCTTGCTCAGACAGTTGGCCTGTGGTTGTTGGCAGTCAATCATCTCAGCCTAAGGCCATCATTGCAAGAGTTCCCCATGGCCAGTGTATTAAGGCCAACGATCTGCAGGGCTTCGTAAGTGGCTTGTGTCCCTGCAGGAGGTCAGAAGTGTGGCAGATAACTGCATTGATAAAGTATGGTGCTATAAAAAAACTCAGCAGAGGTCAGGCAGCATCTGAGGAGCAAGAAAGTCAATGTTTCAGGTTTAACCCTTTGTCAATCAGGGGTGGTGGGGCTAGGGGTGAGGTAGTTGGGATGGTGGTAGTTGGGCAAAGTTAGGAGGTGATTGTGATAGGGCAGTGGGACGTGTGGAATGAATAGGTGGGTAGGAAGATGGAGAGGTGTGTCATATCAAGAGGGTGGTGCTGAGTTGTTGGGCTGGATCTACTCCTCACTGTCTTCTAGTGGCTGAAACTGCACAATATTCAAAACTGTTTGGAACTCCTCAGATATTGAAGCACTTTGTGTCCACATGCAGCAAAATCAAGAAAGCAAGGCTTAGTTCAGACTTTGTCTGACATGTAACTTCATGCCACACTAGTGTCAGACAGTGATCATCTTTAACAAAAGATAGTCATAGAGACATAGAGATGTACAGCACAGAAACAGGCCATATGCTCCAACCTGTCCATACTGACCAGATATCCTATATAAATCTAGTCCTGTTTGCCAGCAATTGGCCAGATCTCTCTAAACCCTTCCTATTCATATATCCATCCAGATCCCCTTTAAATGTTGTAATTGTACCAGCCCCCACCACTTCCTCTGGCAGCTCATTCCATACATGCACAACCGTTTTTCTGGAAAATTTACCCCTTTGGTCCCTTTTATATTTTTCCCCTCTCACCTTAAGCCTTCACCCTCTAGTTTTGGAGACCTCCACCCAGGGAAAAGACCTTACCTATTCACCCCATCCAGGCCTCTCATGATTTTATAAACCTCTATAAGTTCACTCCTCAGCCCCTAACGCTCCAGGAAAATAGCCCCAGCCTATTCAGCCTCTCTTTATGGCTCAAACCCTCCAACTCTGGCAACATCCTTGCAAATCTTTTCTGAACCCTTTCAAGTTTCATAATATCCTTCCTATAGGAGAGAGACCAGAACTATATGTAATATTGCAAAAATGGCCTCACCAATGTTCTGTACAGCTGCAACATGACCTCCTACTTCCTATATTTAATGCACTGACCAGTAAAGGAAAGCATACCAAACACTTTCTTCACTATCCTATCTGCCTGCGATCTCACTTTCATGGAACTATGAACCTGCACTCCAAGGTCTCTTTGTTCAGCAGCACTCCCCAGGACTTTACCATTAAGTGTATAAGTCCTGCTCTCATTTGCTTTTCCAAAATTGCAGCACCTCACATTTATCTAAATTAAGCTCCATCTGCCACTTCTCAGCCCATTGTCCCATCTGATCTGATAGGATTCGCAACCAACAGCATTTATTGCAGATATAATTGTCTGTAACCCGTAAACTCTCCCTAAACTCCCGCATCCGACAAGAAGAGCATATCACTCTGCTAAGAGCCATTTTTGCTTCTTTCAATCTACAGACCTAAAAAATAGCACTGTCTTCTTCCTCTACAAACACTGCTTCAGGTTAAATTAATACTTATGGCTTATATTTTAAGTTTAATCAAGAGACGTAGCTCAATAAAACATATAATCAAGAAAGAACGCACTCTACTCACTACTGCAGACTTATTTTAAGGCCGCAATTAAAATCCACTTATCTGCTCCTGTGCTGTAACCTTTCCCAAACAGGTTCGTCCAAGATCAGTTATGAATTTTACTGTTTTCTTTAATTTTCCCAGACACACTCCAATGTCTCTCTTTCTTTCTCTCTCTCCTGCACTGACCTCACCATGTACTTCCTTTGCCTGTTCTTCTTCCTTTTAAAACTGCTGTTGTTTTGGCTTTTTTTTTCTCCAAAGTTCCAAAGCAATGCAACAGCATATAAACCAGTAATTGCTGCCCCTAGAATTCAAAGAAATCACCTCCAACACCTAAAATACCTCAAAAAAGGAGCTGATGTTAACAGCCAGAAATTTTTCCTGTCTTCCATCTTGGATTACCCATAATCCTTTATGTGTGGGAAATCATGTCTCACAAACTTGATTGGGTTTTTTAAAGAAGAAAGAGGATTGATGAGGGCAGAGTGGTAGATGTGATCTATATGGACTTCAGTAAGGCATTTGACAAAGTTCCCCATGGGAGACTGGTGAGCAAGGTTAGATCTCATAGAATACAAGGAGAACTTGCCATTTGGATACAGAACTGGCTCAAAGGTAGAAGACAGAGGGTGGTGGTGGAGGGTTGTTTTTCAGACTGAAGGCCTGTAACCAGTGGAGTTCCATAAGGATCGCTGCTGGGTCCTCTACTTTTCATAATTTATATAAATGATTTGGATGTGAGCATAAGAGGTATGGTTAGTAAGTTTGCTGATGACACCAAAATTGGAGGTGTTGTGGACAGTGAACAAGGTTACCTTAGCTTACAATGGGATCTTGATCAGATGGGTCAATGGGCTGAGAAGTGGCAGATGGAATTTAATTTAGATAAATGTAAGGTGCTGCATTTTGGGAAAGCAAATCTTAGCAGGACTTATACACTTAACAGTATTTCCGAGGGAATGTTGCTGAACAAAGAGACCTTGGAGGGCAGGTTCATAGCTCATTGAAAGTGGAGTTGCAGGTAGACAGGATACTGAAGAAGGCATAGTTTGTTATGCTTTCCTTTATTGGTCAGAGTATTGAGCACAGGAGTTGGGAGGTCTTGTTATAGCTACACAGGGCATTGGTTAGATCAGTGTTGGAATATTGTGTGCAATTCTGGTCTCCTTCCTATCGGAAAGATGTTATGAAACTTGAAAGTGATCAGAAAAGATTTACAACAATGTTCCCAGGGTTGGAGGATTTGAGCTATAGGGAGCGGTTGAACAGGCTGGGGCTGTTTTCTCTGGAGTGTCGGAGGCTGAGGGGTGACCTTATAGAGGTTTATAAAATGATGAAGGGCATGGAAAGGACAAATAGACAAAGTCTTTTCCCTGGGGTGGGGGAGTCCAGACCTAGAGGGCATATGTTTAGGGTGAGAGGGGAAAAATATAAAAGAGACCTAAGAGGCAACTTTTTCACTCAGAGAGTGGTGCGTGTATGGAATGAGCTGCCAGCGGAAGTGGTGGAGGCTGGTACAATTGCAACGTTTAAAAGGCATCTGGATGGGAATATGAATACGAAGGGTTTGGTGGGACATGGGCCAGGTGCTGGCAGGTGGGACAAGATTGGGTTGGGATTGGCATGGACGAGTTGGACCGAAGGGTCTATTTCCTTGCTGTACATCACTATGACTCCTATGACTCTATGACTCCATGATCAAGATTGCATTGTCCTCTGAGGTAACCTTCTTCATTTTTCATAACACCTCCAATTTTAGTATCATCTGCAAACTTACTAACTGTACCTCCTATGTTCATGTCCAAATCATTTATATAAATGACTAAAAACAGTGGACCCACCACCAGTCCTTGGGGCTTCCAGTCTGAAAAGCAGCCCTCCAACACCACCCTCTGTCTTCTATCTTCAAGCCGGTTCTGTATCTAGGTAGTTAGTTCTCCCGATATTCCGTGTGATAAAACTTACTAACGAGTCTATGATGAGGAATCTTGTCCTTTTGTCCTTAATTTCACACTATTAATATCCTGGGATTACCATTGACCAGAAAATGGACCTGGGCCACCACAATGGCCATAAAGGCCAGTCAGAGGCCAAACATTCTGAGATGAGTAACTCACTTGCTCTTTGCCCAATGCCTGTCTACCATTTGCAAAGCACAAGTCAAAAATGTGAAGGAACACTCTCGACTTGTATGGATAGGTTCAGCTCCAACAACACTCAAAAAGCTTGACACCACCTAGGACAAAGCAGCCTGCTTGATTAACATCCTATTCCCATCATCAATATTCACTTGCTTCACCAGCAATATACAGTAGCAGCATTGTTTACATATCAGATGCATATCAGAAACTCAGCCATCCTCCTTCACCAGAACCTTCCAAACCTATGACCTCTACCTCCTGGAAGAACAAGATCACCGGATGCATTGGAATACCATCGTCTGCAAGTTCTCCAAGCTGCATACCACTTCGACTTGGAACCATACTGCTGTTCCATTCTAGTCATGGGGTCAAAATACTGGAATTCTCTTCCCAGCAGCACAGTCGGTGTCCCTACATCCAAAAAATATTGCAGTGATTCAAGAAGACAGCAGCACACCATCACCTTCTCAAAGGCTGTTAGATGGGCAATAAATATTGGCTGAGCGAGTGATTTCCACATCTCATGAACAATAAAAAAACACTCAGAGGCATTATGCCTAATTTACACATTCAAGGGGCCTAATTCTGGTTTTCCTTGCTCTTTTTCGATGAAGTGCCTAAAGCTGGAGGAGCCGTTGGTGTGATGATTACTGTACCAGTAATCCAGATGCCTATGGCAGCTGGTGGAATGAAAATGTCTGCATTTGAAAGCTCATCTGAATATTGGTGACCATGAAACCAGTTTTGATTTCTTAAAATTTCATCTGGCTCACTCATCTTCTCAAGGGAAAGGAGTCTGCCATCTTCATCCAGTCTTCATGTAATTTCAAGGCCATTGTATTGTGGTAGGCTCCTAACATCTGTTTCAGATAGTTGAACCAGTCATTTCGTTTAAAGGCAATTAGAGACAGGCAACAAATGCAGGTCCTGTCAAAAGAGCCCACATCCCATGAAAGAACAAAGAATAAATCGACATTAGTTGTGATCTTAAATTCTTCTTTGACAGTTTCAATTGTTTAGTGCTAAATGCCTTTTACTGTTCCAGATTTTATTGTCTATCAAGCATTGCCCTTGAATTAAATGGATTATTTGGCCATTTCTGAGATCAGTTGAGAGTTAATCACATTGCTGAGTGCTTGGAGTTACATTTAGACTAGATCAGGTGAGAAAGGCAGATATCCTCCACTACAGGACATTATAGATAAGAAGTTTAACTAAATTTAATTTAAAATTAACTTACTTTAATTTTGGAATATAATGCATTTAAAATGCATTTTGAAAGTTAGCACAAATAACCAATAAAAGAATTTCTGCTCTGATATTATTACGTGTGCCAATATGATCGATTATGGGCTATGGGCAGCACGGTGGCACAGTGGTTAGCACTGCTGCCTCACAGTGCCAGAGACCTGGGTTCAATTCCTGCCTCAGGCAATTGTCTGTGTGGAGTTTGCACATTCTCCCAGTGTCTGCATGGGTTTCTTCCGGGTGCTCCGGTTTCCTCCCAGTCCAAAAATGTGCAGGTTAGGTTAATTGGCCATGCTAAATTGCCTGTAGTGTTAGGTGAAGGGGTAAATGTAGGGGAATGGGTCTGGGTGGGTTGCTCTTTGGAGGGTCAGTGTGGACTTGTTGGGCCGAAGGGCTTGTTTCCACACTGTAAGTAATCTAATCTAATTAGCGATTTTTGAGAAAAGTTGTAGCGCAGATTAATAATAAGTGTATAAGTTAGCTTGATGAGGTGGAAGGTTTGTTTTCAGACATTTTGTCACCATGACTAGGTAACATAATCAGTGAGACGATACCAGCACTGGTGGTATGTCCATCCTCTCCAGGTGAAACAAAGACACACACGAGAATTCTTAGAGGCATAGCATTCTGACCAGAACTCCATCAATAAACACATTGATTTAGATCCTATCTATCTTTTCTTGAAAAAAATAACTGGAAATGATATTACTCATCTTTAGAAACCAACACCTATCAATAGAGAGGTGGGACATACCACCAGCGCTTCACTAGAGACTCTCACTGATGATGTTACCTAGTCATGGTGACAAAATGTCTGAAAACAAATCTTCCAGCTCAGTAAGCTCACTTACAAACTTAATATGATTGATTCTCACCCCATGATATTGATCTTGAACTGAAGCTCACTCACAAGTTCAAAAGCAGTCGTCAACGAAGAGTTATAAGCATATTACTCACTACTCTAACTCTAAAAACAGAATCTTAGGTTTATGAAAATATGCTTATAGGAAATAACAAGCTATGAACAAGTGTTGGTCTGTACAAAAAGTTAATATTTGCAGTCGGAGCTCAAAAGTACATTGTTTTGCAAATAGGTCGGTCAAATTCTACATGCGTCCGAAATGGAAGCAATCATGAAAGAAAAAGATATCATCGTGCTTCAGCAGCCTCTCTTCCTAAAGGTTAATGGCCAAATGTTGCAAACTTTTAGCTGAAGCGAACTAAGACAATAGTCACAGACAATTTATTATGATTTTAATCTTGTATAAGACCTTACTCTTGTCTCAATTATAATGCTGTATATTTTTAATCTCCTTACTTCTTTGGGACTATTGATGCTTTAGAAAATGTGCAAAAGAGAATAACAAATTTCATTCCCGTTTTCAATCATCTTAGCTAGCCAAACAGACAAATGGAGATAACTCTGTTTATATTAGAAAACTTAAGTTTCAAAACCTACAACTCATTCTAAAAGATGAAAGACTAAACAGCAACCTAGGTTTGTTCAATATATCATTTCGGTTGCATGACACTGTAATCTTTTGCTAAAAAGTCTGTGTCTTAAGATTCTGCTCCACAGCTACCTGATGAAGGAGTGGCGGTCCGAAAGCTAGTTCTTCCAAATAAACCTGTTGGACTATAACTCGGTGCTGAGTCATTTTTAACTTTGTCTACCCCAGTCCAACATCGGCTCCTCCACATCATCATTAAATCCTTAATTCCAAATTCCTTATTAAATTCAAATTCCACCGTCTGCCATGGCAGGATTTGCACTCAGGTCCCCACCCCTTCAACCTCAACAAGGACAGAACACTCCCCGGTCCTTACCTTCCACCCCAACAACCTCCAGATACATCGCATTATCCTCCGTCATTTCTGCCACCTACAAACAGACCCCACTACCTGGGATATATTTTCCTCCCCACCCTTATCTGTGTTCTGTAAAAACCATTCCCTCCCCTCCCGCCACCTTCCCCTGCCACCGCAAGAATTGCAAAACCTGTGCCCACATCTCTACCCTTACCTCTGTCCAAGGCCCCAAAGGAGCCTTCTACATCCATCAGAGATATACCTGCACTTCCACGCATACCATCTACTGTATCCATTGCTCCCGATATGGTCTCCTCTACACTGGGGTGACAGGTTGCCCACTTGCGGAATGTTTCAGAGAACCTCTCCAGGACACACGCACCAAACAACCCCACTGCCCTGTGGCCGAACAATTTTACTCCACCTCCCACTCTGCCAAGGACATGCAGGTCCTGGTCTCCTCCACTCCCAAACCCTAATCTCTCGACACCTGGAGGAAGAATGCTTCATTCTCTACCTTGGGACCCTCCAACCAAAGCAGATCAATGTAGCAATGTGGATATCACCAGTTTCTTCATTTCGCCTTCCCGTACCTTATCCCAGGTCCAACCCACCAACTCAGCACTGCCCTGTTAACCTGCCCTACTTGTCCATCTTCCTTCCCACCGATTCGCTCCACCCTCCTCTCCAACCAATCACAATCATCCACAACTTCATCTACCTATCTCATTCTCAGCTACCTCTCCCCCCCCACCCCACCCCCTCCCATTTTTTCTCAGCCCCGTTGGGCCACCCTTTCATTCCTGATGAACAGCTTATGCTCAAAATGTCAGTTCTCCTGCTTCTCCTGCCTGACTGGCTGTGCTTTTCCAGCACCACACTCTTTGCACATGGAACATTAGCTGAGATTCTGAATTAATGGTCTAGCTCTTCATAGAATTCCTACAGTCTGGAAACAGGTCATTTGGCCCATCACGTCCACACTGAACCACTGAAGAACATCCTACCCAGAGTCAACCACGTTCCCTATCCCTGTTTGCCTTCACTTAGCATGGCCAATCCACCTAACCATCACATCTTTGGACTGTTAGAGGAAACCCACATAAACACAGGGAGAATGTACAAGCTCCACGTCGATAGTCACCCAGGGTTAGAATCAAACCTGGGTCCCTGGTGCTGTGAGGCAACAGTGCTAACCACTGAGCCATTATGCTGCCCTCATTCAAATTTCTAATCTAAAGAGGGGATTACTTTAGGTTTTAATTGAATCATTCATTTCAGCTGAAGGTAGGACCAGCCATCATGCTTCCAAATTAAAAAGGGTAGGATTGGATTGGCTGCCAAACGTTTTTTCTTTTGTCAGAGTACAAAGTTCTTATTAAGTAAGCTTCTGTTTGTAAGGGTGGTTAGTCAATTATTCTATTCTGTTAACCAAGAGCTGAGCTTGCTTTCAACTGATGTAATAGTCATTTATACAAGAATTACTGCCCCTGTAGTATATATTAGGTCATATGAATCATCTGAGAGGTGGTTTGGTTGCCTCAAGAGATCAAAGAACTATTTTTAATAACCAAGCCTGATATTTTCTAAATTGATATTATCTTCTTGCAGAAACTCAAAATGCAGAATACTTTCATAATCAATTTACGCAAAGAAGATAGGGGTCACAGATCACCCTACTGCTCATTTTTACATATTGTCCATTATTGGATTTATCTAACATTCTTATATCTGTGCAAATATTCTGACCTTTTCATTCTACTGTCTTTCTTTTTCAACAGAAGAAGGTCTACTGGCCAAAATATTCTGCAGCTATTTCCTTATTTGAATATACATCCAAGAACTACTTGTATCAATTACATGTATTAATTCAATCACATGTTATTTTAAAAAAAAAGCAACTTAAGTTAAAAGCTCCTTAAACTTTACCCCCCAGAGCCATGACCACCATCATCTGGAAAATCAAAGGCAACAGATACATAGGAACACCACCAGCTACAAGTCCCTCTCGAAGTCACTCACAATCTTGATTTGGAAATATATTGGCTTTCCTTCAGTGTTAGTGGGTCAAAAACTTGGAACCCCCTCCCTGATTGTGTTGTGGGTTTTCCTAAATGAAAAGAACTGCAGGAAGGCAGGTCACAACTACCGACTCAACGGCACCTAGGGATGGGCAATAAGTGCTGGCCCAGATAATAAAGTCCATAGCTCCTGGACAAATGGTGAAGAAGGTGCTTGACAATACTCTGACCTCATTTGGTCAGAGTATTGAGTACAGAACTTGGGAGGTCATGTTGTGGCTGTACAAGACATTTCTTAGGCCACTTTTGGAATAATGCATGCAAATCTGGTCTCCTTCCTATCGGAAAGATGCTGTGAAACTAGAAAGGATTCAGGAAAGATTTACAAGAATGTTGCTAGGGCTGGAGGATTTGAACTCGAGGGAGAGGTTGAATAGGCTGGGGCTATTTTTCCTGGAGCGTTGGAGGCTGAGGGGTGTCCTTATAGAGGTTTATAAAATCATGAGGGGCATGGATAGGATAAATAGACAAAGTCTCTTCCCTGGGGTGGGTGAGTCCAGAACTAGAGGGCATAGGTTTAGAGTGAGAGGGGAAAGATATAAAAGAGACCTAAGGGGCAACTTTTTCATGCAGAGGGTGGTACGTGCATGGAATGAGCTTCCAGAGGAAGTGATGGAGGCTGGTACAATTTCAACATTTAAAAGGCATCTGGATGGGTATATGAATAGGAAGGGTTTGGAGGGATATGCGCCGGGTGCTGGCAGGTGTGACTAGATTGAGTTGGGATATCTGGTCGGCGTGGACTAGTTGGACTGAAGGGTTTGTTTCCATGCTGTACATCTCTATGACTCTATGACTCTATGAATAAAAAAAGGCTATTACCTTTAACGTATAGATAATGATATTTCTGTTTTCTTTCAATAAATGGATAAATGGCCTGATTTTTAATGAAGTTAATGAGTTACTAATGATATAATGGAATTAGCTTTTCATTTAAAAGATGTGATTCCTGGAAATTCAATTTCATTAACTGTAACTTGAAGTGACAGGCAATGTTAAATGTGCCTACAATAATGATCTTTATGAACTGCTTTAACAGCAAACAGATTCCTGCACTTGAATCCTGTTGCTATGAAAGTCAGTATATCATTTGCCTTCTTTTACTGTCTTCTGCACCAACATGCTTTGCTTTGGCAATTGGTATATAAGGGCCCCCAGGTCCTACTGAACATTCCCCTCTCTCAATTCTAGCCATTCAGATAATAATCTGCCTTCCTGTTTTTGCTCCCAAAGTGGATAATGTCACATTTGTTCCCATTATACTTCATCTATCATGTATTTGTTCACTCACTTACTTTGTCCAAATTACACCGAAGTATTTCTGCATCCTCCCCACAGCTCACTCTCCCACTCCGCTTTGTGTCTTTTGCAAAATTGGAGATGTCACATTCAGTTCCCTCATCTAATACGTTGGAACTCACCAACACCTTTCATTGGATGGTATGTTGGCACCCATCAACACATTTGCATTGGAGCAAAATGCATCTCAGTGTTGTTTGTTTGCTTTCTTAGCATTTTACAACTACCTGGTTTTTCACAGCATTTCTGCTTTGTACTTCTTTGCCTTATTGTGTTTTGTCTGTTCATTCTGAACATGCAACTTCACATTACTCCAGTCTTACCTTTTAGCATGAGCCAGGCAGCTTGTCAGCATTGATCAGTCAAGGGGGTGGACATGTAGCTGCACAATACTGTGCTCTATCAATGTCACATCTACAGATTTTGCCAGCAGCTGATGTGACAAACATATTAAATGTGTTTCAATCAAATGAACCTGTTCCAAAGTCTAAAGGGTGTATCCTTAATAATAACAACATAGGAACAGGAGTAGGCCATTTAGCTCCTTGAGTCTGTCCCAGTGAGATCATGACTGATCTGTTGTCTATCTCCAGATACATGTCTTTGGTCCAGATACCTTAAAATATTTGCTGAACAAAGATATAAAATTTAAATTTAAATTTAAAAACTTCTATTACCTTATATTCTCTATCCTTCTATCTCCAAATTGGTATTTGTACACCTGTCCCTCCAGACCAGAAAGTATGCCATTCAGCAAGTTGATCCCATTCTAGTGAACTCTCCACCAACAAACTCTTTCACTTCTCCTCCTTGACCACTTTGTTTTAAATCTCCTTAAAGCACCACTTTTCTCATAAGCAAGTAGTGCAGAAGGCAGTAAAATAAGGCAAACAGTGTAATGGCCTGCACAGCAAAAGGATTCAAGTGCAGGTCCCTGGATGTCTTGCTGTAATTTCACAGGGAATTGGTGATTATTACCTTTAATTACAATTAGCAACAGATTCAACATTCACTGCAGTTTATGGAAGAAAATTGCAAATACTCTTTGTGTATCGAAGTTCTTTCTAACACCTCTCCTGAACGGTGTGGTGCTAATTCTCAGGCTATGAACCCTAGTTCTAGAATCCCCAACCAATTGAAATGGTGTACCTTTACCTAACCTTTATTTTCCTGTTGCTATCTTGAAGACTTTGATCAAATCACCCCTTAACCTTCTAAATTGTAGAGAAAGCAGGCCTAATTTCTACAATCTTTCCTTATGACTTAACTCCTGAATTTCAGGTATTCTTCTTGTAAACCTATATTGTACTCACTCCAAGGCCAATATATCCTTCCTAAGGTGTAGCACCTAGATCTGCTTCCAATCCTCCAAGTGTGGTTTAACCAGGGTTTTGTAAAACAGCAGCATAACTTCTGTGTTCTTGCACTCCAGTCCCCTAGATGTAAAGGTCAACATACCATTTGCTTTCGTGATTTATTTGCTGCGACCTGTCCATGACATTTTAAAGATTTATGCACCTGAATCCCCAAGTCTGTTTGGATGTTTACTGTTTTAAAATTCATACCATTTAGAAAGTACTCTGAAATGTCCTTTATCAGTCAAAAATGGGTAATCTCACACTTGCTTACATTGAACTCCACCTGCCACAATTTTGCCCATTCAGTTAGTCTAGCAATATTCCTTTGTAATTTTGTGATATTGTCTACACTGTCTACAATGCTAATTGACTATGTGACATCAGTAAATTTGATTATGTGACTTTCTATACCATTATCCAAGTTGTTAATAAATACTATGAGTAATTAAGGCCCTTTCACAGATCATTGTCACATGTCACTGCTCATGTTGTGGGAGTTTTGTCATTTGGGACCCTGTCACAGTCAGTCAAGGGCAGTGTCCTATCAGATTCCAGGGTCTTGGACATGGTCTGTCAGCTACTTGGCGTGCTCGTGCTCAGTGATTCCATATCAGTCCAGTGTAACAAGTTGGTAGATTAATGGTAAGGTTAATGGTAATGATTAGAGAGCTGCCCAGAAATCAGGTCGAAGTCTGGTCACTCATCAGCTGGCATTGTCCTTCCAAATCAGCCAGGAGGGTGGGTCATGGTCTGTCCTGAGCAGTGACAAAATGCATTGCTATACTGGGCATTAGGGGAAAAGTAGCACTACTTTTAACAATATTCTAATTTAATATTGCATGAAGGATGGGTAGCCTGTGATACTTGAGTCTTGTAGCTACAGTTAGAATGAGAGTCGTTCAAATAGGAGATGACTACATAGTGACACATATACAAATGTGAGCTTCTATTTACAATGATATGCTATTTACCTGTGCCATCTCTGAGCCCTCGGAAGTTTTTCTTTTCCATTTAGCTCCCAGTATGTGTACTGCATGCATTTATTCTTGGTTAACCACGGTTGAAATCCCAGGAGTCCTGTTATTGATGAGTACCTCCACCACTGGTAAGAGCAATATAGCATGAAAGTGGTGCCATTGAGGCATGGTGCCATGGAGGCATGGTGCCATGGAGGCATAATGAGATAGGTAGCAGAGAATTGCAAGAGATGACTCACTTCAGCTCAAGACACAAAACCTCAATGAAATTCCCAAAAGCTGACTCTTATTAGCAGTTTTTGGTCAAACGTCAGCCCTTAGTGCCCTTAGGTGTAAAAATCACCTGATGAAGGAGTGGTGCTCCGAAAGCTAGTGTGCTTCCAATTAAACCTGTTGGACTATAATCTGGTGTTGTGTGATTTTTAACTTTGGACTTATCAGTAGTCTGGTCAGTCACTGAGAGAGGCAAGACTCATTCCATGATAAACTTTATACTCAGCTTTTGCATAATATGCATGGACCAAGTGAATTAACAAACTTTTCATAATTTATACAGGTTAAGTGGATCATTAGTTACTTGAGAAGTGTTAAAGGATCATTAGGACAGGTGTACTGTGAAAAATGTTTCAGTTTGAGCTAATGAAATTGTGCAGCATGAAATAACCTACTTATAAAGATGATGCACAATAGCCATTTTACATCATCAGTTAATGACAGTTTTTAAAAATATTAACCTTCCTTTTAAACCATGAAAATAATACAACCCATTTACAACCACAGAGAAATGTCTGTTTCTGCTTGCACTTAAACAGTATCTTTCAGTTCGCTAAGTATTACAATCCAATTTTCACAAAAGGAGTGCAAATTCAACAGGGTGGGAGCATTAGCAGAAAGTTTATTTGAAAAGTTGAGCTTTAAGGAGAGTTTAAACAAAGCTATCAGGGAGGAGAAGTGAAATAGTTTGTTGGTGGAAAGTTCAATAGAGGGTGATCAAGTTTCTGAATAACATATTGCCTGGTCTGGAGGGAGAGGTGCACACATACCAGACTGATTAGATTAGATTACTTTACAGTGTGGAAACAGGCCCTTCGGCCCAACAAGTCCACACCGACCCGCCGAAGCGCAACCCACCCATACCCCTACATTTACCCCTTACGTAACACTACGGACAATTTAGCATGCACATCTTTGTGACTGTGGGAGGAAACCGGAGCACCCGGAGGAAACCCACGCAGACACGGGGAGAATGTGCAAACTCCACACAGTCAGTCGCCTGAGGCGGGAATTGAACCCGGGTCTCTGGCGCTGTGAGGCAGCAGTGCTAACCACTGTGCCATCGTGCCGCCCACTGGAGATAGGACAGGAAATATAAGGTGGAAGAAGTTCCAATGATAAGATCAAGGTAAGACCACAGAGGGATGTGAAGGTGTGAATTTCAAAAACAATAGATGAATATGACCAGCCATCTAAAGGGCTTGAAGTTCTTAAAATCATGGCAAAAGATGTTGGGAGAGAAATTGTCAAACAATATTACCAGAAGTGTATGTAGCATGGTTGTGGTTACCCAGCGATTTGAGGCAGGCAAGCAATTATTTCAATTAAGTTGCCAAATTCTATGCCTCCCAGCATTTTGCCACATCAGGAAAATGCCCCAGCTGTATAGAAATAACAGCAGGTGAACAGGCTCTCATCCAATGTGTTCCTGGGATGGTAGTATTCCATTCTTGTTCTTGACTGGTGCATAGAGATTTGCTTCAGGGGCAATAAAAACTCTCACAATCCTAATTTAGCCTCTGAAGTGATAACCCTTCCAATTGCTAGGGCTGCCTAGGCTCACCAGGAGAAATCCCCTTTACAATGTGCAATCCCTTTACACATCCATCATCTATCAGGATGGCCTCAGATCTCCCTGCTTCTTTTTGGATAAAAGGCCTGATTGTTCTCATCCACCACCACCCTCTGCCTATGGGCTGACCTCATCCTCACTTTGAACCTCTTTTTTTAGCTCCTGCTAACAGTTCAGTTTAAAGCTTTGGTCATGGGCAGCCACATGTGCCCGTGTAATGCCCATTTCTTTGTGGGATACATGGAACATTCCTTGTACCAAACCTACTTGTGTCCCTCTCTATAACTCATTGGAATGTCAATGACATCATTGGTGCTGCTTCCCTCTGTAATTTTAAATTGGAAAATTTTATCAATTTTGCTTCTAATTTCCACCCTGCTTTCACCTTCACCAGGTCCATCAATGACTCCTGTCTTCCCTTCCTCAACATCTGTTTCCATTTCTGGAAATAGTCTGGGCTCCAGATAACCACTACAAACTCATTGCCTCATGCAGTTACCTTGACTACACATCCTCACACCTTATTCCTCCATCCCATTTTCCCAGTTTCTCCAAATCCATCTCATTTGGTCCAATGATGCCACCTTCCACAGGGTAGCCTCAGAAATGTTGACCTGTTTTCTCAACCTGCTATCACAGTTGACGGGACCCTCAGCTTTGTGAGAACCATCTCCCACATTTTTGTCCTCACCCCTTCCCTCCCCTCCCCCCCCACCCCCACCCCCCACAACAATGATAGGGTCCCCTGGTCCTCACTGACCAGCCTTCACATCAAAGGATCATTAAATGCCATTTCATCACGTCCAGTAGGATGCTACAATGAGACACACATTCCCCTCCACTCTCTTGTCAGCATTCCACAGGGATTGTTCCCTCCGGAACACTCTGGTCTACTTCACCTCCATTGCCAATATCTCCTTTCACACACACTTTCACTTGAAATCGCTGAAGATGTACCTATTTACCTCCTTCCTCCTCACCATCCAAGATCCCAGACACCTCTTCCAGGTGAAGCAGCAATTTACCTGCTCTCCGCTCAATCTAGTCTACTGTATTCGCTGCTCACAATGTGGTCTCCTGTATACTGAGGAGATGAAATGCAAGCTGGGTGACTGAACATGTGCATAATGACCTGGGCTTCCAGTTGCCTGCCACTTCAACACAACACCATTTCTGTGACAGGCCTGCAAGCCTCAGTGCAAGAGCAGCATCTTATTTTCCGGGTGGGGACCCTGCAGCCTCTAGGAATCCATATTGATTTCAATAACTTTAGATACTGATTCTGTCCTTCCATGTTTTTTACTCAGCAACACCCAAATGAGATTGTAGTTGAGCTGCTCCAATCAGTATCCTGTTCTAGGAAAGGAAAGAATCAGCCAGATTTCTTTTCCTTTTGGACACCCAAAGGCTCTGAGTAAAAGTGTGGTTTGGATGTCATTTGTTTAATAAAAAGGACTGTGACAGACAAATCAGTGAGCTTGAGTTACAGACACATGAGACACCTGATTGCTGTTGTGTAAGTCCATGCTTCTAAAGCCAGGTTACATTGAATCCAATCTACTAATATCATAGTCTGTGGGTTGAGCCATGCAGTTCTACTCTAGCTTTTGGATGGAGCAGGTACAACTGCACCAGATACCTGAGCTCAAAGTAATTATGCCTGACCAAATGCAGTTTTATTAATTCCAACTGTGGAATTGGCCTTCTCATTATCTAAGATCAGTGCTGCTTCTGTTAACACTCCATGAATTAGGAGGTTGACCCAAGACAAAGCAAAGATGAAGGAGGACAGGTGGCACCAAACCACCTCAAACAAATGTCTACCCAATACCATTTACTGGTCAAGGTGGAAAATAGCACAAGGTACAAGGCATAGTCATCTGAGAAAATACCACGGTACACAAGCAGAAGGCTGGAAGAACACAGCAAGCCAGGCAGCATCAGAAGGTGAAGAGGTCAGAGCTTCGGGTGTAACCCTTCTTCAGGACTGGGAATGTGGGTGTAAGGGAAACTGCAGATAAATTCAGGGGGATTGGGGAGGGTTCTGGGAATAGAAGGGAGGGGGAGGGGCTGGAAAGGGAGTGAGGAGATGGGAACTCCCTTTCTGACATGACCGACCTCAGCCTCCTCCATTGCCACAGCAAAGCAGACCGCCAATTGGAGGAACAACACCTCATCTTCGATCTTGGCAGCCTACAGCCTGGAGGACTCAACATTGAGTTCTCCAATTTCGAATAACCTCTCTTCCCATCCCCTGACTCCCTTTCCAGCCCCTCCCCCTCCCTTCCATTCCTCTGACCGACCCTTCCTTCCAGCCACCAACCGGATTCATTCCTCCCATTGACCAAACAGGTTGTACCTCTACCTGCGTTCACCTAACCCTACCTCACCATGCCACCCTCTCCCCACCTTAAGCCCTTCCCCACAACACCCCTCTTTATCTGCAGCTCTCTTCACGCCCAACCCCAGTCCTGAAGAAGGGCTATACCTGAAACGTTGACTTCTTCAACTCCTGATGCTGACTGGCTTGCTATTTTCTTCCAGCCTCCTGCATGTCCATCTTAGATTCCAACATGTGTGGTACTTTTGTCTCTGAGAAAATACCACAACAGCAATGGCCATCAGCCTCAAATGAACATCTTCTGACTCTTAGCATGATCATGTCAGTCATCTTGCACTAATAGCTGTCACTCTTTCAAATTTTCCCTCTTGTCTTGCAGGAGTTTGCCACATTCAAGAAAGATTTGCAGCAAGTTAGAAGCAATTAATACATGTGCATTTTAGTCTTTTGTTCATGATGATGAAACTCTTTCAAAGATTCACTTGCACTGAATATCTCAGCAATATAAATAAGTCCTTTTGTGTTAGTGTTTTCTTTCCAAAGCCATTCACTCTTGAGGCATCTGGCAGTCATTTTTTTCACTTAATAGGACTTTACAATTAGGCATCATTTATGCCATACAAAATTAATTAGAAAAGTCTGTAGCATTTTATGAATATGCAGTTATGCTAAAACAAATCGAGAGTTAAGTCGCTGTTCTAACCCTGCGTGGTTTGCAATTTGCATATGTTTTGGATGACTATGCTGAAAGCCAGCTGTCTTGATCAGCTATGGCAGAGTGCATATGCAATGCTCTAATGAGAATTGCAAATTTATTAACAAACATATTTTTGTAATTTGCTTGCATAAGTGATTGCAAAACCAAATGGTTTTAATAGTATTAAATAGGTAAGATTTTTTTCCTGCACAGTGATATCTTCATAGAGGAGGCTTTCGTGATGTTGCTGTGAACTTTTGGACATGGCATCTGTTGTTTTGTACTTGAATGGTAATGCTATCCTCACGCTGTCAATTCGACAATCAACACACTTGTTGGGATTTATGCATTTACTGTTTGAGGTTCTATCTACTGCTACCTCTTACCAAACAATGCAGAATGGATCATCCGAAGGTGAATTGCTTTGTGCCACTCTGTCAAGTAAATACCATGTCAAAACTTGCAGTCCATTCCATTCACACTTCATTTAAAAAAAAATTCATCACAAGGGGTAAAAGAGAGAACATTGTTGTGCAGCTGAGTGGCCTTCCAGACTACTTCAGAGGGTATATCAGAGTCAATTACATTGCTGTGATTCTGGTATCACACATAGGCTCCATTGGGTAAAGATCAGGACATGAATATCAGAAGTGAACCTGATGGAGTTTTACAACAATCAGCATTAGCTGGTGTGATATTTCTGATTTCTTCATTAATTTTCATTGCTGTTGTTATGGGATTTAAACGCAAGTTCCCAAGCATTAGGATGGGTCACAGGAATTTTTGTTTACTGAAAGCAACATTGCACCACCAGCATGGGCCAGGTATTGTTTAATGCAGTTACAAATTGCTTCGTTGTAAGGAGTTATGAATCGAAAACTCGAACTTTAATGAACATCCTCATTTCTTATTTTATGATGAAGGGAAAGTCAGTTATGAATCAAATGCTGGAGCACTTTTTCCACTGAGGATTGGTATTTGGTGAGGCCCTAGATGATATTGATGGAGCAATTTTTTGTCCTGTTTTTTGAACAGGCCATATCTGGGTAATTTTCCAATCCTTGAGAAACTTCTGCAATAATGACTTAGACTAGGATAATTAGCCATCAATAAGCACATAGTTTATGTCAGGTATGAC
Organism: Chiloscyllium plagiosum; assembly: GCF_037043375.1. Classification (NCBI taxonomy): domain Eukaryota; kingdom Metazoa; phylum Chordata; class Chondrichthyes; order Orectolobiformes; family Hemiscylliidae; genus Chiloscyllium; species Chiloscyllium plagiosum. Next base: position 120,892,724 of record NW_028270142.1, on the reverse strand, counting down.
TGTAGCCAGTGAAATGCTGCCAGTAAACGTAGCTTTCCTTATTCTCATTAACTTCAATCTTAGCAGGGGTCCTTCATGCCATACTTGCTCAAATGTAGCCTTGATGTCAAGAGGTATCATTCCTACCTTACCTCTGCAATTCACACCTTTCTTCCATGTTTGAATCGAGGCTGTAATGAGACCAGAAGATGAGTGTTCCTGGCCAAAATTTATAATATGTAGGTTCTTAGTGAGCAAGTGCAATTGATAGCACTCTCAATAATTCCTTCCATCACACTGGTAGTGATCTACATTGTTGGAATGATCTTTGCCAGAACTGGATTTGTCCTGGTTTTGTGGACAGGCTAAAGAAGGCAATTTTCCAATCCAGTTATTGTAATTGTATTAATCCAGTTTAGTTGGAAGGAGAGGTCAGTTGTGGTGCAGTAGTCTTCAGCTCGATAACAGGGAATTTGCAGACCCAAATGGTTTGAATATTTAGCGTACTCAGTCATTTCTTGGGCTGAATAAAATTGGCTTCAGACTGATCCCTGTGGTGATGTGAATCTCAGGCTAAGACCAAGGTGGATCATATTAGCAGTTTGTCTGGAGAGTTCATTGTAAATGCTTCTGACTTGACTTGTGCATTCACATGCTGAACTTCCTCCATTTTGAGTATGTTCATGGAGTTCCTCTGAGCCCAATAGTTGCTTAATTGACCAATTCCATATATGGCTTCATATGACATGATTGTGGAACCCTGAAATTATGTGATAGGTTCACATGGAATCTCCTTGCTCTATTGATTACATGGGCCATCTGCTGTTTAATATATATATATATATATATATATATATATAGTCCAATGTTGAAGCTTCACCATGTTGGCGCCTCTTTGAGTCATAGTGTCATAGAGATGTACAGCACGGAAGCAGACTTGTCGGTCCAACTCGTCCATGCCGACCAGATATCCCAACTCAATCTAATCCCACCTGCCAGCACCTGCCGCATATCCCTCCAAACCCTTCCTATTCTTATACCCATCCAGATGCCTTTTAAATGTTGCAATTGTACCAGCCTCCACCACTTCCACTGGCAGCTCATTCCATACACGTTCCACCCTCTGCATGAAATAGTTGCCCCTTTGGTCTCTTTTATATCTTGCCCCTCTCACTCTTAACCTATGCTATCTAGTTCTGGACTCCCCACCCCAGGGAAGAGACTTTGTCTATTTATCCTATCCATGCCCCTCATGATTTTACAAACCTCTATAAGGTTAAAATTACAACTACAAGATGCATGGCAACAACTTGCTGAAGCTACTCAGACAACACCCTCACATCATGACATCTTCCATCTAGAAGGACGAGAGCAGCAGCAATATAAAACTCCACACCTTGCAAGTTACCTTCCCTGCCACACACCATTCTGAAAGATGTTGCCATTCCTTCACTGTCACTTGGTCAAAATCCAGGAATTCCTTCACTAACAGCACCGTGTGTATACTGACATCAAAAAGACTGCAAAGATCAAGAAGGCAGCTCACCACCACTTTCTCAAGGCAATTAAGGATTGTCAAAATGTTGACCCAGACATCAAAGCCCACATCTTGTGAAAGAATGAAAAACAAAATCTCTTTGAAGCTACATACTCAGCAGGGAGGGGGCAGGGAGGTTGGATATAATGACCTCTCCCACCTAATTTGAACAACTATGATTTCCCTGGCTCATACTGAAGGTGTAGATAATCTGCACGATTCTGGGTATTGAGAGGTAGAATTTCTTCAAACTCCTGTCAGAATATAAATGCGAGGAGAGCGGTATCAAGGGCATTAATCCTTATTTTCCTTCACTAGCACATGTTGCAAGAAGGCCTTATTGATGGAAAAGTTGACTCCATGAATTCTAAGTTTGTAAAACTATCTTTAGTGCACCAACCAAGACTTATCAGCAGGATGTCGTGAAGAGAGAAATAATTAATCGCTTACTTATTCTGCAGAACTGCTTTACGAAACAGTTCTGTAGTATTGCCTGAGGGCTCCAGTACTGTGGAAATCACTCCATTTGTATCATGAATGAATTTCATAGTGTAAAAACAACAGAGAAAGAAATGACAGCAAATTTATCTTAATGAAATGATTCAAGATTTTGAAGCTTGGTGGTGTACTTTCCTAATGGTTATCACGTGTAGATTTATAAATAGGAAAAAATCTAACTCACTCCACGGTAGCACTCAGCCTGGAATTTGTCAGAGTATAAGGGGTCTATATCTCTTCTGGCACATTTTCACAAATCTGGGCCATTTCAGCCTTCAGAGATGCTGCTGAAAACCATCTACTTGTGTGTCTCAGATGGCATCACTACTTCAATTACTTTACCATGTTGTTACCCAAGACATAAATGGTGTAGACAGGAGCATAATCAAGTAACTAAGATACTAATATCCTTCAGTGACACTAGAATTTTTTTCCCCTAGCTATCCTTAGTATCAGTTTAAAATTAAGCCAATCTGTTTAAACTTGACATCATATTTGATCCCAAGTTTGGCGATCTAATTTATCTGCCTCAGAAGTGCTCATGCATACCTTCTTTACTGTTGAAAATTCTGATTCATTCCTGGCTCCTCTTCCACATTCTATTCTGCACAATCATAAAGTTAGCCAAAATGTAGCTGCCTATATCTTAACTCGCAGCAAGTTCCAATACCCTATTACCTTAACTCCTGACTTGCAATGGTATCTAATCAAGGCTGTACCTTGACTTCAAAATCATCATCCTTGCCTTCAAATCCTCCATTCCAATAACCCTTCAACAATTCTGCGTTTTTCTAGTTTTGACCTCTTGAATACTTTTGATTTTCAAATCCTGAGTCTGATCACTAGAATGGCAAAAAGTTCCAGCTTCTCTTTCGCATGGGAAAACAAAGAGCCATTCTCATGCTCCAGACTGATTAGTGAAGGCAGGGCAGATGGGGTGACACAATCAGTGTGTTTGAGGAAAGATCCCTGTTTTAAGGGACTACAATGTGTTTTATGAAAATTCTCCAGCAACTGGAATTTTCCATCTTAGGAATGATGAGCAGATTTGAGAAGGTTCTTCTTTGCGTCTCTCAACTGACCTGTTGGTCTAGCTGAGGGTACTGAGAGTTTAAGGAAAAGTGAGGGGTGGAAGAGATCATGTCATTAAGGACGTGTTATTAGAAGTGTCCAAGGACATCTGTCACTTCAATGGGTGCCCTCCAACTTGCAGGCATTACATCAAGAGGGTCAAAGATTTGAGGAGAGCACGATATATCAGTAGCATATTACATTCAGGTACCATACTCATACCCCTAACATTCACAGTATTCTCTGACAGTGCACAAATCAAAACAATACACTCACTGTTCTCTCACAACACCATCACCTCCTCCTCTGCTGCCTTTGTCCTTTGAATTGGTAGGGCTCACATATTCAGGAAGTGCTTTTGAAGGATGGTTGGTGAGTTGTTGCAGCGAACTTTGTAAATCCTACACACTTCTGCAACGTGTGTAGACCATGGCAGCAGTGAATACATAAGGAGGCACTTACTGTGCAAGCCAATTGAGCTGCTTTGTCTTAAATGGCATTGAGCTATTTGAGTGTTGTTGGAACTACACTCTTCCCAAACAAGTGAGAATATGCCATTTTATTGCTGCCTTTTGCCTGGTGGATTGTGGTAAAGCTTTGTAGAATAAGGAGTTACTCAGAACAGAATATCATATCCCTGATCTGCTCTTGTAACCACAGTGCTTATGTGGCTAGTTCAGTTCAGTTTCTGGTCAATAGTGAAGATTGAATTTTTTTTTTGTTGCAGATAGTCATTGCTTGGAAATTTTATGACTCAAATATCACTGCCTATTTTGCTAATTCAACCTGTTCAGAGATGTTATTACATGCCTCTGGAGCAGGTTGTGCTCAACCCTGAATGGTTTACAGATCTTGCCATATATGGGCACAGATTGCTTCAGTATTTGGTGAGTTATGACTGGAATTGTACGCTGTAAATTGATTATTAAACATTAACATTCTGAATTTATAATGGAAGGAAAGTCATTAATGAGGAATTGGAGTGTCTGGGCCTTGGACAAAACTTTGAGGAATTCCTATGAGGGTGGCTAAATGTTGAGATTGTTGGTTTCTGAAATGCTGTGTAGAACCAGGCCACAGTAGAAGAACAATTTGTTGGATTATCCAGAAGAATTTCTCTGGGGGCAAGCGTTCAATTCCTACTATGGAATCTGGTGGAATTCAAATTAAATTAATATATCTGGAATATAAAGCTAAAATAAGTAATAGTGACCATCACTGATTACCATAAAAAGGCTATCTGGTTCACTAGTGTTCTTTAGGGGAGGAATGCTTGTGTACATAGCAACTTAACATGTGCTGGGGTAGGCAAAATGAAGTTAAATGAAGCTATATTAGAATGAAATGACAAGGAGAAAATGTATGAAAACTGGGTAATGATCTAATGATTAGAATGGTCATGAGTTTTTAATAAGTTTTGTTAGGCCGAAGGAATGCGTGTCCTTGTTTATATCAGACATAGTAACTCAAACAGTATTGGGCTGAACTGTCACAGTAACTTTGGAAAAGTTGAAGTTTTGGTTAAAACAAACACAGTGAATCAGAAGTGAAAATGTGGCCTATTATATTTACCAGCTAAAAATGTGATTATCATGGAATTGTGCTGTGTAAATATCATGCGGTTGATATCATGCAGTGGTGAACAGCAAGGCACAAGTGAAAGTTTTATGTCAAAGTTCATTAAGGGCAAGAGAGTAGAATTTTTCCAAGGAGACATAAGCGAGTTTTAATGTAGTTATTGATCAAACCAATGGAAAAATCATAACACGTTTATGATGTTTACCCATGGTCGAGCTGATCATTTTCTGGAAGCTGGATGCTGCCAAAAGTATAAAATGCAAAACTCCATTGTATGGGAAGAATATAAAACAGCTTGCTTCAAAGTAAAGTTTAGCTATTTCAGAGAGATTGCCTAACCAACAATGAGAAGTTGAGATGGAGTTGGCTAATCACCTGTTCTGATCTGATGTTTGGACAAGATTTTTACTGTATTTTTGTAGAATATTTTGCTTTAATAAAGAACATTGTGTATATTCTGTTGTTAGAATTGCCTTGAATTTTTAATATCTAGAGTGCAACCAATGGATCAACGACACTGAAAATACCTCAAAGAAAGGAGAAGATCTCACAGCCTTAATTTTTTCCCAGCCTCTAAGGTAGGCCAAGGAGCGGAGGATGGAGTTTAATTTAGATAAGTGTGTGCTGCTGCATTTCAAAAAGTCAAACCAGGGCAGGATTTATACACTTAATGATAAGGTCCTGGGGAGTGTTGCTGAACAAAGAGACCTTGGAGTGTAGGTTCATAGTTCCTTGAAAGTAGAATCACAGGTAGGCAGGATAGTAAAAAAGGCACTTGGGGGTATGCTTGCTTTTATTGGTCAGTGCATTGATTATGAGAGTTGGGAGTTCATGTTGCAGCTTCATAGGAAATTGACAGTACACTTTTGGAATACTGCATTCAGTTCTGTTCTCCCTATTATAGGAAGGGTGTTGTGAAACTTGAAAGGATTCAGTAAAGGTTTACAACGATGTTGCCAATTGGAGTGTGTGAGCTGTAGGGAGCATCTGAATAGACTGGGGCTACTTTCCCTGGAGTGTCAGAGGCTGAGAGGTAACCTTACAGAAATTTATAAAATCATGAGGGTGAATAGCCAAGGTCCTTTCCCCAGGTTAGCGGAATCCAAAACTAGAGACCTTAGGTTTAAGGTGAGAGGAAAATGATTTAAAACAGACCTAAGGGGTGGTGCATGTATGGAATGAGCTGCCAGAGGAATCTGGATGGGTATATAAATAGGAAGGGTTGAGAGGAACTTTGCCAAATGCTGGCAAATGGGAGTGGATTAATTTAGGATATCTGGTTGGCATGGACATGTGACCAAAGGATCACTTTCTATGCTGTACGGCTGTGTGACTCTACAACCTTATGACCAGGGAAAGTTAGGATAAAAACCTACACTTATCCTGTCTGGCCCACATTTGATGGTTGACCCGCAGCAACAAATCTGACTCTTCTCTGCCTTTTGAAAAGGTTTAGTAAACCATTCAATCCAAAGGCAATTAGGGATAGGCAACAAATACTAGACTTGATAGTGACAATCAGATATCATGGAATACACTTTAAACAAGAAACCAGGACCATCTTCCTTTGTTTTAGGTACTTATAAAGATATTAATTATGACAGCCTGTTGTATTGTTTTCATTGGCTGAAAAAGACACAAATTGTTAAAGAACATAAGAAGGTCTTCACTAAACTCAGTCTCACCAAATAAACATCATGATTTTAACCTTCCTTTCATTCTCCTCCCTTTTCTATAACTCTGCATATTATTTCCATTTAATTAATCATTTAATGCCCTCTTGACCATTTCAACTTAACCTGCCTGCATCACACTTCCAGACAATGCAGTCCAGGCATAAAACAGTCCCTGTGTGAGAAAGTTTTTTTTCTTTCATAAGTATTTATTTATTCTGTAAGAACCAGTTTTTTTTTCCCTTTTGTATCTTTTAAAACTGTGGACTGCAAGGAGATTTTTTTTTTAAACATAAAATGATGATTTACTGAAATGACTGCAGATTTTTACAGCAAGGAATTTGATGGCAATTGTGAACTCTTTCTTTCTTCTGGCTATGGGTTCCTAAAATGCGCAAATGATCAGGAGCCAATGAATTTTTGCAACTGAAGCTAACTTGTCTTCAGCTGACTGAGTAAGTTGAAACTGGAGACATGGTACTAAGGCACAGACACACAGAGAGAGAAAGACAAAGAAAGATGTGCTGTTGTTTGCCCCAGCCAGACCTGCCTGCGCTCTGCAGTAAAATACCTCAGTTAAACTTGAAGAAAACCAATTACCTTTCTTGTAGCAGTTGTAACTTTTGAATTGATGAATGAGTGAATGAGAATTAATTATTTCCTAAATGCAGGCGGAACAGAACACCAAAGGCTTGGCTAGCTGAAGTAAAAGCATTTCAACATCAGAATTAGGAAGCAAATTATGGGCTTATTAGTGATCGGCAACACGGTTTTGTGGGGGGGAGATCGTGCCTTACCAACTTAATAGAGTTCTTTGAGGAAGTGACCATGTTGATAGCTGAAAGAAGGGCTGTAGGTGTTATATATATGGACTTTAGTAAGGCGTTTAAAAAGTTCCCCATGGTAAACTAATAGAGAAAATGAAGTCACATGGTGTGCAGAGTGTTCTAGCTAGGTGGACAAAGAACTGTTTGAGCAACAGGAGACAGAGAGTAGTAGTTGAAGGGAGTTTCTCGAAATGGAGAAAGGTGACCAGTGGTGTTCCACAGGGGTCAGTGCTGAGGCCACTGTTGTTTGTGATATACGTAAATGATCTGGAAGAGGGCACTGTTGGTATGATCAGCAAGTTTGCAGATGACACGAAGGCTGGTGGAGTAGCAGAAAGCAGAGGGGACTGTCAAAGAATACAAGATAATACAGATAGACTGGAGAGTTGGGCGGAGAAGTGGCAGATGGAGTTCAATTCAGGCAAATGTGAGGTGATGCATTTTGGGAAGTCTAATTCTAGGGCGAATTATACAATGAATAGAAGAGCCTTGGGAAAAGTTGATGAGCAGAGAGATCTAGGAATTCAGGTCCATTGTACCCTGAAGATTGCTGCACAGGTGGATAGAGTGGTCAAGAAGGCATATGGCATGCTTGCCTTCACCAGACGGGGTATTGAGTATGAGAGCTGGCAGGTCATGTTAAAATTGTACACAATGTTGGTTTGGCCGCATTTAGAATACTGTGTACAGTTCTGGTCGCCAAAATACCAGAAGGATGTGGACGCTTTGGAGAGGGTGCAGAGAAGGTTTACAAGGATGTTGCCTGGTATGGAAGGTCCTAGCTATGAAGAGAGGTTCGGTAAGTTAGGTTTGTTTTCATTAGAGAGAAGGAGAGTTAATGGGGACCTAATTGAGATCTACAATTCATGAAGGGTATAGATAGGGTAGATAGAGATAATCTTTTTCCCAGGGTGAGGGATTCAGTAATGAGAGGTTATGCTTTCAAGGAGAGAGGTGAAAAGTTTAAGGGGGATACACGCGACAAGTACTTTACACAGAGGGTGATAGGTGTCTGGAACACGTTACCAGTAGAGGTAGTAGAGGCAGGCATGGTGGATTCATTTAAGATGCATCTGGACAGGTGCATGAGTAGGTGGGGAGCAGAGGGATACAGATGCTTAGGAGTTGGGTGACAGGTTTAGACAGTAGAGTTTGGACTGGTTCAGGCTTGGAGGGCTGAAGGGCCTGTTCCTGGGCTGTAAATTTTCTTTGTTCTTTGTTATGACCAAACAGACTTTCCAGTTTTTCTACCTCTGCCAATGATCTATTTTCCCTGTTTGTATGTATATGTGTGTGTAAGTTGTAGTCTCTAAAGGGATTAGAGTTTTAGTCAGTAGTGTTAAATGCTCAAGATTTATATCTGTTTACTTAATGCAATAGTCAAAAAAGGGGGGGTCGGTTCGCTCAGTTGGCTGGATAGCTGGACAGAATGCAGAGTGATGCCAACTAAGGGTTCAGTTCCCACACTGGTTAAGGTTATCATGAAGAACTCTTTTCCTCAACCTCTTCGGTGACCTGAGGCATGGTAACCGTCAGGTTAAACCATCATTAGTCGTCTCTCTGTAATAAGAGAGCAGCCCTGCGTTTCTATGGGACTATGGTGCACTTATGGTCTCTTTGCTTATAACAAATAACAATTCTTGTTTTGTAAAGAAATCCTTGTCCATGCTTTCTATCAACCTTCATCTGAACATCAGGTAAATTATGGTACTATGCATATCTTAAATTAAAACGTCAACATTTGCTATAACAGCTGGAAAAGAGGAGATTAGTTTATGATGAAATATTCTAATGGGCTGTAACAATTTGGTAAATTACTTTAAACTTGTACTGTTTTGAAATTGGTCCATTGCTAAGCAGGAACGGTATCTCTCTGTCTACTCTACCTAGATGTTTCTTGATTTTTTTTGCACCTTGATATTATTCTCTAATATTCTTTCCTGGCTCCCACACCGTATAGAGTTGGTTTACAACCTCCACAAAAGCAAAATGCTCTGCAAGGAACTCTGTCCTGGCTCTGTTCAGGTGCAATCCACCTGACGTTTACAACTGCCATCTCCACAGAGGCAGTCACAGTTTCCCAGGAATTTTGAAGCATTCCCTCCATCACTATCTTCTCAAAACTCACTACCATTTGTCCAGCAATGCATTTATTGTCTTATCCTTCTATTTCTCTAATCACTTGTATGTGGTCCTCTAATCATACTCTCAGCTTTGTGGATGTACCACATTGATGACAGATACCAGTTGAGTTTTGAAACTTGGAGCTTATGTTTCTGCTGCCTGTGACATTTCCTGCAAACAAACATGTGTTTCTCGAAGTGAAATGAAGTGTCCATGGTTCCTCACATGGTACAGGATGGGCATTCCAGATGGCTGAGCTGCCCTGCCATTACTTAAATTTACTTTTGTATGATTTACTTTCATCTGAATACTCGAGATTAATAAATTTACTCATGTGATGATACTCTTAGATACCTTTTTTCAAACTCAGTCCTCTTGTGTTACTTTCCTACTTCTGATCTTCCTACTGCCACAATGCATGGGCTGTAGGTTTACTCACAATTCCATGAGAGAGGGAGTTCCTGAATTTTGTCCCAGTGACACTGAAGAAACTGTGACATATTTTCAAGTTAAACTGGTGAGTGACTTGAAGGGGAACTTGCAGGAAGTGTTGTTCTCATGTATCTGCTTCCCTTGTCCTTCTAGATGTTGGATTTTGCAGATTTGATTGGTGCTGTCAAAGAAGCCTCGGTGAGTTTCCACAGTTCCTCTTCTAGATAGTGCACACTGCTGCTATGGTGCATTGGTGGTGAAGAAGATTAGAATCCCTACAAGTCCACACTGACCCTCTGAAGAGTAACCCACACAGATCCATTTCCTGCTGACTAATGCACCTAATACTATGGGCAATTTAGCATGGCCAATTCACCTGACCTGCACATCTTTGGACTGTGAGAGGAAACCAGAGCACCCGGAGGAAACCCACACAGACAGTTGTCCGAGGCTGGAATCGAACCCGGGTCCCTAGTGCTGTGAGGTAACAGTGCTAACCATTGAGCCATCGTGCCAGCACCCAATGTATAATGTCATGATTATATGGCTACTTTGTCCTGAATGACATTGAATTTCTTGAGTACTGTTGAGGCTGTACTTGTACTGGCAAATGGGAAGTATTAGATTAGATTCGATTTGATTTGATTCGATTCGATTCCCTACGGTGTGAAAACAGGCCTTTCAGCCCAAAAGGTCTACACCGACCCTCCAAAGAGAACCATTCCCCTGACTAATCCACCTAACACTATGGGCAATTTAGCATGACCAATTCACCTAACCTGCACATCTTTGGACTGTGGGAGGAAACTGGAGCACCTGAAGGAAACCCACACAGACACGGGGAGAATGTGCAACCTCCACACAGACAGTTGCCCGAGGCAGGAATCGAACCTGGGACCCTGATGCTAATCACTGAGCCACCGTGCCACCCCAATTCCATTGCACCCCTGACTTGTGCCTTATGGAAAGATTTTGAGGAGTAAAGAGTGAATTACTCAGAATGCACAACTCTGACCTGCTGTTGTAGCCACAGTAGTTAAATGGTTAGTCCAGTTCAGTTCTTGTTAGCCCACAGGATGTTGACAATGGAAGATGTAGCAATGTTGATGTCATTAAATGACAAGAGGCAATGGGTGGGTTAGTTCTTGTTGGAAATAATTATTGAACTGGTGTTGTATTACTAAGAGAAAATGAGGACTGCGGATGCTGGCGATCAGAGTTGAAAAGTGTGGTGCTGGAAAAGCACAACAGGTCAGGCAACATCCGAGGAGCAGGGGAATCGATTATTCAGCATAAGCCCTTCATTAGGAATATGGGTGTGATGGTAAAGGTGGCCGAGAGATAAATAGGAGGGGAGTGAGGCTGGGGTAAGGTAGCTGGAAAGGCAATGGGTAGATGCAGTTTGGGGGGTGATGGTGAGTGAAGTTTGGAGCAGATAGGTGGGAAGAAAGATTGAAAGGACAGTTCAAGAGGACAGTGCTGAATTGGAGAGTTGGATCAGGGATGAGTTGGGGCAAGGGGAGATAAGGAGACTGGTGAAATCAACCATGATACCATGTGGTTGGAGGGTCCCAAGGCGGAGACGTTCTTCCTCCAGGTATCAGGTGGCTAGGATTTGGTGTGGAGTAGGCCCAAGACTTGCATGTACTTGGCAGAGTGGGAGGGGGAGTTGAAGTGATTGACCATGGGACAGTGGGCCAGAGATGTTCTCTGAAACGTTCTGCGAGTTGACGTCCTGTCTCCCCAATGTAGAGGAGACCACTTTGAAAGCAACGGACACAGTAGATGAGTTTTTGGATGTGCAGGAAAATCTCTGTTGGATGTGGAAGGATCCTTTGGGGCCTTGGATGGAGGTGAGGGGGGAAGGTGTGGGAGCAGATTTTGCACTTCTTGTGGTGGCAAGGGAAGGTTGCGGGAGTAAAGGGTGGGTTGATGGAGGGGCGTGGACCTAATGAGGGAGTTGTGTTACGAATCCAAGCCTGGATATTGTCCAGTTCTTGCTGCATATAGATATGCAGTATCTGAAGAATTGCAGAAAGTGCTTTATGTATCAGGTGAAGATGGTTAGGTTTGAGGAACTCCTGCAGTGATGTCAGGGCTAATCTCCTCCAACCATATCAAATCTTCTTTTGTGCCTCAAACCATGGAAAGATCTCCCCAAGTCTCATTTCCATCATCACTATTCAGCTAGCTTTTAATTACAAACATACTTATTGAATAGAATCTAAATTCATCATTTGCCTTAATTACATTGTCTCTTGAGAATTAGCCTGCACCTCTGGACTATGAGTTCGATGACACCACTATACTACCACTTTGCAAATCCTTCTGTCTTGTCTTTTGTAATGATGTGCTCGGCTACCGTGCCATTGAAGATGGGTACATTGTGAATACAGGAGAGGTAAAGTACGAGACCAGCAGCAGGAAAGATTAAGTCCAGCTGATCTAATTTCTCCTGAATTAGCACCTACTTGCATGGTCAAAGCATCCATGTCTTGCTCTGTCATGCTCTGCCATATCTGTTCTCAGCCAGAGCCAAGAGCCATCAGTGCTAATGCATAGACAACCTATTTTGCATAGATGGGCAGAGAGACAGGCTGCTTAATAGGGATCTGTACAAGCTATGGTCATTCCTGGTGTATGCACAGCGTGACATCAATCTAACACCAACAGCATGTGCCAACTGCCATCATTGTACACAAACCGAATGTTTATTTAACCAATTGGCCCAGTCATCACAGAGGGCTGAATGTCAGTCTAATCGAAGGCAGGAATCTGCTGTCTGTCAGAGGCCATAGGCATGGTCTGCACACAGTTCAGAGGATTGGCCGCTGTCAAAAATCTGCTCATGGTCAATGGATATTTCAAACTACAGTCTGGGGAGGGAGCAGTGGTCTGTCCTGTCAGGTGATCAGTGTTGAAGTCAGGGTCTGGCCAGTCATGTCTAGGAGGCTGCTTGTCAAAGTTGGTCAGAAGGCTGGGGTAAGTACAAACCTGAGGATATATCTGTTGATCATTCAGGAGGATGCAAGGTAGGGATGATGATGGGAGGCTGGGGGGTGTTTACTGGCTAAAGGACCTAGGGAGTCAAGGTTGGGAGAAAGAGGCATGTGTAGATATAGGACAATTCTAGTGATAGTAAAGTCAAGATATATGGGGTTACATGGGGGCATGGTAGGCAACAGGAGCACATTGCTATTGGCAATGGCTCACATGTTGGGGTGGAGAGAGGGGTGTGGTGTGGGGAAGGGTGTTGTTTCTCAGGTGCGAGTATGATAGTTGGAGAAATTCGGTGCAGTGGTTCTACACATAGAGGGAGTAGGTCGAAATAAGAATTCAGAGGAAGGGGGATGTAGAAGCTCTGGGAGAATAGCTTGTGATCATGCAAAGTCTGACAGTACCCACCACAAGCAACATTCCCTTCTATCACTTGGCATTCTCTAGGTGTGAAATCCAACTGGAAAGTAATGATGACAATGCTCAGCGTGGACAGAGTCAGGGTCAGCTGGATGGGTGAAAGTGTGGGATCAATGTTTGCTGGATGATAGGACATCAGACATAGAACATAGAACATAGGACATTACAATGCAGTACAGGTCCTTCAGCCCTCGCTGTTGTGTCAACCTGTGAAACCAATCTGTTTAGATTAGATTCTGTTTAGATTACTTACAGCGTGGAAACAGGCCCTTCGGCCCAACAAGTCCACACCGATCCGCCGAAGTGCACCCACCCATACCCATTCCCCTGCACCTAATACTACGGGCAATTTAGCATAGCCATGCACATTTTTGGACTATGGGAGGAAACCGAGCACCCGGAGGAAACCCACGCAGACACGGGGAGATATGTGCAAACTCCACACAGTCAGTCGCCTGAGGCGGGAATTGAACCCGGGTCTCTGGCGCTGTGAGGCAGCCGTGTTAACCACTGTGCCACCGTGCCGCCCACAACCACTGTGCCACCGTGCCACCCATCTGAAGTCCATCTAACCTACACTATTCCATTGAAGGGCACATACATGAAACAGGCAATTGCAAACTCCAGCAACATTTAATTTACAATCATTTCATTATCCATTTGTAAAGCGTGTAGAGTAAATGTGTTTAAGCATCAAATGTTGGTCAAAGGCTATTTGTACCATGCCATTTGTGCTTACAAATTGAATGTAGACATCTCAATGATGCTGATCTTACCAGTAATGACTGAAAAGGAGGCCAATGCTTTCCAAATATGAAACTTTATTTATGCAACTTCCAAGTGTGTTGTGGGAGCCGCACATCTTCTTTTCCTCTTCTGTTATGTAAGTGTGATGATAGTCTGCTCTGAAAATAATGAAATGTTGAATGATTGATGTGGGTCTGAGATTGCAGCAGGAACTACATTTCGATGTAATGTGCTGGTCACTATTGGTAGAGTTGGGTAAAAGTGGACTGGATCTTAATGCAAAACAAATATAACTTTAGAAAAGGTTGAGAGGAATATAAGAAATATTTAAAAGACATTTGGATAAGTACATTGATATGAAAGATTTAGAGAGATATAGGCCAAATACAAGCAAAGTGGACGAGTTCAGTTGAGGAAACCTGGTCAGTATGGATGAGTTGGGCCGAAGGGTCTGTGTCAGGGCTGTATGACTCTATGACTCACATTCCTCTCTTCATTTTTTATTCCTCTTCTAAATAACACAATTAGAGAAGAATATACGTCTCTAAATTCGGAACTGTAACGCTCTTAAATCTTGCTGCCAATGATTAGGAGACATAAACCTACAAAATCAATAAGCTGGCTAAAATTAAAAGTATTGAATTTATATTTCATGAAGGTGAAGTTTGAATCCATGTTTCTGAATTAAATTATAGCTAACTTATTCCCTTAAGAAATCTAATCTTCCCAGATTATATCAGATCCTCAGAGACAGACAGCAAACTAAACTTAATGTAAATTCTAAGTGAGAAAGCTAGAGCATCACATCTCTGTTGATTTGCAATGTGGTCAAATATTAAAATAAGGAGAAATACTCTGGATGTTATAAATATGAAATAGAAGATGAAAATGAAGCTTTCTCTCATTTTGGTTGAGGTTTCTTGAGTCTACAGAGGCTAACTAGAACATTACTTTCTACACATAACAAAAAAAACCAGGCAAATTGAGTTTCATTTAATGGTGTACTCTTGATTAGCTATTCTAGTCTGGCACCATCAGCTGTACTGACCAGAAAATGGATCCTGTAACACTTGTCACAAAATAGGTAATGTATTTTGAAGAGACAAATCGGATTCAAAACATTTTTGTTTTCGTCTCTGCAAATGCTGCCAGCCTTCCTAAGTTTCTTTGGCATTTTCTATTTTTATTTCAGGTAAAGTCATTCTTTGACTTAACAACAATTTCATTTGTTTCATCAGATAAAGGCTAAAGCTTGCCACTTTTTTGTTCTCAAGCCTGAAAGGGAAATTTAAAGGCTACAGTCACTTCAAACAGAGGAGGGGTAGCAGGAAGCTGAAAGGAAGGGTACACAATAATGACCTCTCCTCTTCAGACCCGAAACATTAGGAGACCACAGGGGAAAATAAGGAAAGTCACTCAAATAACCAATTAGTAATAACACTTTCACCAAAAGAACCTAATCTATACTGAAAAAAAACAATGTGACTTGAAGCTCTGATGAAGAGTCATCTGGACTCGAAATGTTAGCTTGCTCTCTCTCCACAGATGTTGCCTGGCCCACTATGATTTCCAGAACTTTTTGTTTTCAGTACAGATTTCAGCATCTGCAGTAAATTGTTCCTAAAAAGGATGTTTTATATAAAAATTTGCAAATTGAATTTTGCTGTGAATATATATAGATAACAATGAGAGTGAGGTATCAATTTATGTAAGGTATAAATATTAAAATCTAGAAGAATGAAGCTTGAAACTAAGTTTACACATGAAAAAGTTCTGTGGCCACATCAAATACTTTTTTTTCTAGTTTGTAGCTATAGAGTACAAGGGACCCTCAGGCAGTGCCATAAATCTTGCTGTTTTGCTTAATGAGTTTCGGGCATTGATATCTCCATCTTGTCATCACAAATAATTGCCACCACGTTTTAGTACTGATATGTATTTATGTAAAAATTAAGTATGATATTTGGTGAACTTTTTGTGATTAACTGAGTTTCTAGTTAATTTTATTGCTGAGAGGAATTGAAGGGACAAATTGTTCCATGGTGAATGAGAGAAATTGCAATGAACATATTATGTTAATTTATGTATCGTTGAATGGCAGTTCCAGTAAAACTAAATGGAAAAAAAAACTTTCAGATTGAAAGGTCATTTAACAGTGCCGTGAATTCTTTTCTCGCATCCTTAAAAAAGCATGAACACTGTGAAATATTTTCAGTAACGTTCTTGCAGAGCAAAACACAAATAGAAATTTATAAAATTTATTTTTTGGCAAAGGGAGGCATTATCCAAATTTAGAATCATGGCATGGTCAAGCACTGAAGGCTTTGTGCCCATTCTGCTTGAGTGAAATATTTCAAGAGTCATACTGTTCTTTCCTTAATGCCCTGCAAACATTTTCTTTCAAGCTTTTGTTCAAATGTTATTCTTGAACATGCTCCTTTCAAATACTGAGTCTCATGAACCAAACTTTATTTAGGTTAGCTGATCCCACTGAGACTCCCACAGGGCTTAGTGACTTTGAACTAGTGAGTTGGGTTGAAAAAATGTCAGCTTTCTTATTCTTGGGTGCTGATTTGTGTCCTTTCCTGGACATTTGTGGTGGACATTGTTAGCAGTTTTACTTCCCATCAAATGGTGTTAACCTCAATCAAGTTAGATAAGCTCAACTTTATAAAATAAAGCTAAGAAAAGCATAAGCAAAAAAAAAAGTCTTCATTTGCAACAAGATTGTGTGGTTTGTTCATCCACAAAATTTCCATTTCTTTGACTGGTTAAATCATTGTAACAGAAGGATAATTTCTTGAATGACATTTGAGAAGATCACTTAGAGTCAGCGTCGTAGAGATGTACAGCACGGAAACAGACCACGCCGACCAGATATCCCAACCCAATCTAATCCCACCTGCCAACATCCCACCCATATCCACCCAAACCCTTCCTATTCATATACCAATCCAGATGCCTTTTAAATGTTGAAATTGTACCAGCCTCCACCACTTCATCTGGCAGCCCATTCCATACACGCACCACCCTCTGCATGAAATGGCGCCCCTTTGGTCTCTCTTATATGTTTGGATATCAAATAGTTGTTGGCTTGATTGCTATCTCTGCTAAAGTAAAAGATTCCTGATGAAGGGCTTATGCCTGAAATGTCGATTCTCTTGCTCCTCGGATGCTGCCTGACTGGCTGTGATTTTCTAGCACCACACTCTTCGATAAAGGAAAAGGTAGATTTTCTCTTATTAATTAGTTTGTCAAATAATTTGGGTTCTTCTGCCCATTTTCATTTGAAACACAATAAATTAAATTCAATTTATAGTTGCTGTCTCCATCGGAACTTTCAGAGTCTGTAATTCAACAAGGTCATAGTCCTACAATCTAAAGCTGCAGTGAATCTCTGCCATTCTCAAACTTCTTTGTACAGGTGCACAATCCTTTACTGAAATGCTCGGGACCAGCTGGTTTTCGGAATTCAGAATTTTTCAAATTTCAGAATAAGTGACAGTTTGATGGAGAAAGTTTTAAAAAATCTTACCAAAGAGCAGACTCACTGAGTAATACAGGCCCTGAGACAGTGGGTGTGGAGTTGGGTTAACTGTTTGCATTCCAAACAACTTTGTTAATGAGAAAAAAAGTCACAAAAAACCTTCAGTTTTCAGATTTTGAATAAAGGATTGTCTAGCTGTACTTGCATTGATTTCAGTTTTAAGACGATATATCCCTTTTCCTCTCCACTAGCCATTATTCCATTGCATATCCAACCAAGGTTTCTAAAAGAAAGGAAGCTGATTTTAACTTTTTAATTATTGATTAATTTGAAATGTATTAATTCATAATGATTAATGTGATATTCAGATTGATATACATTTTTGTCGAGATGCATCTGGGTATTTGTCATTTTGGTGTTAATTTACTCTGGACACCGTGAAAGTCTGATAGTGTTTGGCATTTTGCATTGACAGTCAAATTACAGGCCTTTCATCTTCAACCCAAAACTATGCTTTAGGTTCTTTAGTGATTCACAAATCATTTTACCTATATTATTGTTCATGGCTCATCAACTGGTGGTTTTTCCAATAATTGCAGGAGTCTCCCAAGGCTAACACCTCTCAGTTTTGATACCATGTCAATAATTTCTTTCACTTGAAGTCCATCTACTTGCAGATGCATCACAGCTTCCATTCCAGCTGCAGTGAATCATTGCATTCTGATCTCTTTTATTCTCATTAATGTGAAAAAAGCTGTTTTTGTTTCCTCTTTGTAGGAGTATATGGCACTGGTATCCTGGTTGTTGGGTCTCCCTGAGACCTTGCAGGGTCAATTAAAGGATACCTCAGCAGTTAAGGGAAAATTGGTACAACCATCACTTTGGAGACACGTGCTGTAATCTTGTCCCATGCCAGAGGATCTTCACCAGAGGGAGGACGAAGAGAAGAAGGATGCACTTTGGGACCGGTGGCCTGTCTGGTCTCAGGGTGCACACGTAAGGTCTGCAAATCCTATTTCTTTAATTTACTGGTAAAGAGACATGAGGTCAGACAGCAGTTCCTTGTACTGCTTGACAATGATGATCTCTCATTCAGAGGGCACTAAAGCCTATGTAAGGGTATCAGATGGGAACAGCACCACCACCTGCATATTCCCCTCCAAGCCACTCACTATCTTGATTTGGAAATTCTGGGTCAAAATGCTGGAAATTCCTCCCTAATGGCATTGTGGTTCTA
Source organism: Chiloscyllium plagiosum (assembly GCF_037043375.1). NCBI lineage: Eukaryota > Metazoa > Chordata > Chondrichthyes > Orectolobiformes > Hemiscylliidae > Chiloscyllium > Chiloscyllium plagiosum. The sequence goes on along the minus strand of NW_028270142.1, from coordinate 120,874,117 downwards.
CCTGCAACCAATGGGCTGCAGTTGCACATCGCCTTCTCAAGGACAGTTAGATGTGGGCAGTGAATGCTGGCCCAGCCAGTGATACCCAAATCCCATGAGTGAATTTTTAAGAAGTACCCTGGGACTGGAAAGGTTGACCGTGGAGTTTGTCAAGGCATTGTGGGATATTCTGAGGAAAGACGGCCCTTTGAGAAAGTACAGGTGTGTGTGGGCCGGACACAGAAGTAGTCCTTTTGGCTTGCGCTGTGAGACCCACCCAGACCCATTCCCTTATCCTATTGTTCATGGTCACAGACCCAGCTGACCTTTGGAGAATACATGAGTACTAAAAGGTCTACTCTGTAACTTTCTTTGTTATCAACTGCAATAACAGTTTGGGACTGCTGGTCAGCAGATGGACTCCCTGGTGGAGTACTATTCAGCCCCACTATCTAGGATGCGATCTTTATTCTGCCAAGGAATCCTGGCTGGCAAATTGGCAAGAACTGGAAACTAAGGTATCGGCTCACTTAGGAGACTGAGCAGACTGACAGGGTTCGAGTCTTAGTCATAAACCAGCTGATTGCATCAAGTTGTGAACTGGTCATTTTGGACCCTCCCCCAGGTGTTTGTCATAAACATACAGAATAAACTCATGGAGATTTTCTGGAAGAAAGTGAGGAGATCAGAGTCAAGAATGTGGCGCTGAAAAAGCACAGCAGGTCAGGCAGCATCCGACGCCCCTAAGGATCTTTCCACATCCGACAGAAATTTACCTGTACTTCCGTGCATGTCATCTACTGTATATGTTGCACCCAATGTGGTCTCCTCTACACTGGGGAGACAGGACGCCAACTTGCGGATCATTTCAGAGAACATCTCTGGGACACCTGCATCAAGCAGCCCCACCACTCTGTGGCTGAACACTTCAACTCCCCCTCCCAGTCCATCAAGGACATGCAGGTCCTGGGCCTTCTCCACTGCCAAACCCTAACCACCCGACGCCTGGAGGAAGAACGCCTCATCTTCTGTGTTGGGATCAATGTGGATTTCACCAATTTCCACATTTCCCCTCCCCGACCTTATCCCAGTCCCAAGCCTCCTTCTTGGCACCACCCCTTGACTGGTCCTATCTGTCCATCTTCCTTCCCACACATCTATCCTCCTCTTTGATCTATCAATTCCATCCCCCTCTTCACTTACCTATCATATTCCCAGCTGCCTGTCCCCCCAGCCCCAACCCCTCCCATTTATCTCTCAGCCCCCCAGCCCACAAGCCTCATTCCCGAAGAAAGGCTTAAGTTCAAAATGTCGATTCTCCTCGGATGCTGCCTGACCAGCTGTGCTTTTCTAGCACCACACTCTCGAGATTTTCTGGGACAAAAAGCAACATTGTAGCTGACACTCAAACTCAATGTTAGGGTCACTATGAATCCGATCTCTTATCAAGAACTTACCCTATTGCACGCCTGCCGAGAAATAGATTTCTCTCACTGTTTTTCACTTACATCATTCTTTCTCGTTTAGCTATTTTTGCACTTGCTGTTTGAAACCCAATGTGCTCTTCTAGATTTATTTAATTCTCTGTTATTCAGACACAGGAAGAACGTGCAAAGTTCACACTAACAGTCACTGGTGGCTAGAATCAAATCCACGTCCCTGGTGCTGTAAGGCAGTAGTGCTAACCACATGAGCTACTTGCTGTCCATGTACAGTAACCTGTACGTAGGTTTTTCTAGCAAACAATAGCATTAACAGCGATACATGAATTTACAGACCATTTATAAATACGAAAAATCAATAAGCATTATAAAAAACAAAATCACATCAGGAATTATTAGTAACACAATGAAACGTTTTGTTAAAGATGTTGGTTTTAAGATGTTTTTAAAGGAGATAAGAGTGGGGTAGAGAGATGCAGATGTGTATGCAGGGAATTCCAAAATTTAGAGCCATGAGAGTGGATGGCGTAGCCACTAATGTTGGAAACAAACTAAAGCTGAGGCTGGAGAAGTGGCGATATCCCTGAGGACTGTGGTCCTGGAGGTGATTCCAGCATTTGGGAGAGTGAGGCCAGTGAAGATTCGAAATTCCTTCTTGTGAATAGATATGAACTGACATGAAAGAACATAAAGGCAACTCTCTAATTTACTGCACCCACGCAGGTATTGAATTCACCTCTTTATTCAGAACTTGATTTTTCACCCCTGTGTGAACATCAAAATGACATCAGTCGATCATATCAGAGTGTTCCGAGTAATGAAACTGGGAAGGATGGTAGCACAATTTACATTTTCAGTCACCGAATAACACTACTGCATATAATGAATATAATTGTGACTAAGAGTTAATTCACACATTCTTCTTCAAACAGAAGCTTTGATTTAGGACAGGATAGTATACACTACGCTGTAGCTGGGCTTGATCTATTACTGCCTTTGGCAATGATTTGTGTGCAATCATAAATAACATCAAAATGCCACCTGTGTACAAATGCTAAATAAAGAGATGAGGAGCCAGTCAGATGTGTGCCTTTCTCTTCCTATTTCTCACTACGAGCACTTTTGAAAGGGTAGATAAGAATCAAAGTCACTACCAAAGGTCACAGATTGAGAACCTTTGGCAAAAAGACATGGCTGGTAGAGTTTGGGTGGTCTTTGTGATTGAGTGAAAGACAAGCAATTTGTTGCTTTAAGTTGCTGTGGTAGATGCAGATTTACTAGTAATTTTCCAAAGGGAATTTGATATACATTGTAAAGGAAATATTTATACAGCAATGAGAAAAGAGCACGGGAACATGATTAACAGATAGTCCTTTCAAAGAGCCAGCACAGAAATGGCGGGCCAAATGACCGCAATTTGAGCTGTAAGATTTTCTAAACCTGAAGGTACTATACAGATATTTTATTGTTTATTTATCTGCTGCTCACAATGTCAATCGAACCACACTTCTTCATCTCATGTCAGTCTCTTCTCCATGATGTTGCTTTTACTTCTGGTTTGCTCAGCTCCGTTCGTAATTGGATACACTTAATAAAAAAAAGTCAAGAGGAGAATATTTATGTACTCTCATCACCTTGAGTTTCACTGTAGTTTTATTGACAAAGTTACCTTGCTTAATCAAAACAAGACAGATGGTGAAAATAAAAATGCAACCATTTTCTTGTAACAGGTGTTCAGCTTTTTTTAAAGAGATACTATCGTGTTATAAAATTGTGTTCGAGGACAAAGAATCAATAAGGTCAAATTGAGGAGAACTCATTGACTTTCACATAACTTAAATAACAATTACCTAATATAAGGTTGTATTTCTTTAAAATCACACAACAGCAAAATCATTTCAACACTTGTGAGTAAACTCAGTAATGATAATTTTCAGTTAGACAGCCTTAATTTGTGAGACTATATCTTTAGAATGGAATACTGCATTCTGTTATGTCAAGTATGACAATGACAATAGTTTGATAATGACAGACTTAGTGAAGAAAATGGCAAATGAAAAGTATTAAAAAGCACCCCTTGGAAGCTACCAAGGAGCAGTAACAGGTGTCACAAACAGGATTTAGGAGAATGGACTGGTTTTGATCTAGATGATAGATTAACTAGTTCCATCTTTGGGTAGTGCTTTGCTCAAATATTCCTGCATGAGAGCTCTGCACAAAGCCAGATCCTTGGCTCATTGACTGCTAATGCCTCTGTCCTGAGCTGTTTTCATGCTATTTTTCTTGTCAGGATTGGTGAGGAGACAGTTCCTAAGTCTACCTTAGCTGGAATGGCAATTGAACTCATTGTGGTCATCGAGCAATCTGACTTTATCAGCTCCTGCTGAAAACTGCTGTCAGTGCTTTTGTTTTGACTCTCACACTCCTCAGCAATAGTTTGCTGTTGCTGCTTGTGGCTACTTCTGCTCTCATGGAATATTAACTCATCTGTCTCAAAGCATCCTCACATATCCACTGTTGCCTGTCTGCTATCACTCTGTGGTATTCCTCATCCAACTAGTTTGACCCCATGTTCTGCTCTTCTCGTCTCTCCTTTAGTAGACTCTGTAACTTTTCAGACCTTATTGAATGACCAAAATGATGATATTCTTTTTTATGCATGTCACTTTATTTCCTCTAACTTCATCATTGCACCGATCATTTTCTCTTATTATTGATCCTAAAATAAAAAAAATCAATCTTCAATCTTTATGTGCAGGGATGTGCAGGTTAGGTAGATTAGGCATGGGAAATACAGGTTAAGGAGGTAGGGTTATGTCTGAGTGGTATACTCTTTGGAGGGTCAGTATGGGCGTAATAGCTGAATTGCCTCTTTCTGCACTTTAGGATTCTATGATTCAATCTATTGCTGGATTTTATTTGCTACCAATTCTTACCCTAGACATATATTCATTCCTCTGGCTATTTGTTCTACAAAAAGACTGAATAATTTTGGTGGTGGTACATTACCTTGGTGTTCTCCTCACTTCACTGGAAGCGCATTTGGTTGTCCATTTTTTAGCCTAGTACTTATAAGTAGTCCCAATATAGACTGTGAGTAAATTTCACATTTTTACTGTCAATGTCATATTTCAGCAACATGTTGATTAGCTTTTGCTGATTGACACTTTTTCATTGTTTATGAAGCATATTTAAGTATTCTCATTTACTTCTAGATATTTATCACAGATTGTTCTTAGGTTAAAAATATTCCCTTGTTCCTACTCCTGGTCTAATTCCAGACTGTGTTTCACAGTTTCTGTTCCAAATGTGTTATGAAATTTTTCGATTATGATTTTCAAGTTCACTTGAAGGAAATGATTCAGTTCTAAAATGACTGCACTCAATTGCTTTAAGTTTCCTAGGTAACCTAATGAGCAATGAATGCGTCAAGTTAGTTGGAATTTATCCTTAGGTATATATTCGGCAAATTTCTATTACCATTTATAAACCTGTTTATCCAAGGGCTTTTACATATTCTGTTACTGCTTGCAGCTTTTCCTGTAATGATCATTTGATTTTCTGTTGGTGTCAGTATTGTAGTGTCATAGGACTTTGTGCTATTCTGGTATTCTCATGTGGTCTGCTGGTTTCTCCTGCAAGATATGTGGAAGTTGGTTGATAGTTACCAAGTTGAGGAGTTTCAAGAAGTCTGAGGCAACTTGGATTGTTTTTGATGATTGGGGGGCAGCTGCAAGTAGGGAGAAGAGGGTAAGGTAGTTGTTAGAGTGGAGACAGGTTTCATGTAATGAGAAAGAGGGCCTAGCAATGTTTATATGTTAAATTCACCCCATTGGCAGTAAGAAGGAGAGGGAAGGATAAATAGTGCTAAATCTAAAGCAGGGTCCTGTTGATGTTTAGATTGGATACAAGAGATTTGATGATGAGTAACAATCCTGGTAAGGTCTTTGAACCTTTCCCTGCATTGCAGATAGTCTTTGGGGAAACAATGATTGTGACTGATATTTTATGTCAACTCTCTCTTTGCTTGCTGGCTATCAGTCGTGGCATCCATTGATCATGAAGGAGAGGAGAGCTGCTCACTTGGTCAATCAGAACCCATAGAACTCTTGAGGTATTAATATTTTCCAGTGATCATCTATTTAGATTTGGTTTGCAGTTTGAGTGTCAGCGCCTTTCTGTTCTTGAGGAATATAACACATAAAAACATAATAAAAAGGAATGATAGTCAACCATTCAGCACAATAACTGATTCCAATGTTTCATGACTCATCTTCAATGCTCAGCTACATCTTCCCACAGTATCCACATGACCTTGCTTCCTTAGAAACCAAATTGTATTCCTTTTCAACTTAAATTATGAAAATATTTTGCCTATCGGCCAGAAGCTCTATGTTTCAATCCACTCTGATGATTCAATTACAGGAGCAGAGATGTCTTGCAGCAGTTGTACAGAGCTTTGGTAAGACCACACCATTGTATTGGTTTTTGTCCCCTCCATCTGAGGAAGGACATTCTGGCTATTGAAGGTTTACCCTACTGTTTCCTGGGATGGCAGTACTGACATATGAAGAGAGACCATTTAGGATTGAGATGTGGTGAATTTTTTTTCACCAAGAGAATGGTGAGCTTATGGAATTCTCTGCCACAGAAAGTGATTGAGGCCAACAAGTTCAAGGTTTTCGAGAAGGAGATAGATGTAGTTCTTATGGCCAAAGGGATCAAAGAGTATGGGAGAAAGCAGGAACATGGTACTGAGCAGGATGATCAGCCATGATTATATTGAATGTCAGAGCAAGCTCAAAAGGCTGAGTGGACTACTCCCATTTCCATTTTCATGGTCAAGGATGATGCACTCAAAACAACCAAACAGATTGAATATCAATCTGCAGATCCTTCCAATATCCATTAATGGCAGGTAGTAGCAGTGGGAAAACTTCCTGGTCAACCATGTGATGGATTCTGTGATTCTGAATGTCAATCCTAAATCATTGGAAGAGCCATTCATTTCCTGTTCCTAGAATGAAAACATCATTATTTCTTGAATCAAAGAGATATGATTCAAGATGGTGGTAATGGAGCTGCAAGGCTCACGAGCTGTTCAGTGTTATTTTTTTCCAGAGTCCTCTTTATCCTCAAGGTGCCAACACAAATTTTGAATTATTGAGTTGAATTTTGCCTGTGTGTTCAAGTGAATTTAAAGTTTTAGCAAAAACTTCTATAATACTCAGTTGAATATCATTATGCTGAATATAAATTCTGTTCCTTGGATTTCTAGGTTCTTTGCAGAAATCTCACTATGATTGAAAAGAAAAGTCTGTTGCATAGTATGCCTTCCTGTTCTGAAACCAACTCAATCCTTCGCCATCTGCTCATTACTGTGAAGATTGAGTTGGCTTCTTCATTCCTCAATGATCCTGCTAACATGACAGATGAGGTCAGTGGAACTTTAGTTCTCACATTTAGTGATAGCTTCCTTGCTGTGTGTAACAACACTCGTCCAAATCTTAGAGACATTGCCAAGATTCCTTGTCTCTTTACAGATGGTATTCTTGCTCTCCACTGACAAGCTTGTGTTCCATTTGAATACTGGGTATGTGGATTCTGGCTCACATAAGTGACAAAGTTGTTAATTAGTAATGGAGATCTGCTCTCATACATCAGGATGGCTTTACGCCTGTGAAAGGTAAATGGGTTGAATATTTTTAACATCATTTCAATATAAATACAATTTCTTAGAATATGGAAAGGAGTCTTCAGAACTGCCCAGCTAACCTGCGGCATTCACTCTCCATTTCTACACATTGATCTGAACTTCTATGATCTCAGTAAAACATCCAGAGGGAGCTTAAGGATTACAATACTAGCAAGCATCACTGGCTCTCACTTCATTTCTGGCTTTGGTCATTGAGGCCCAGGTAATTTTTAGCATCCAGCAAAGTAACCAGGCAATGAAGTTTATTTTTAACTAAGGATGAAGTGGACTAACTCGGGTTCTTTGAAGTTTTGCAATGTGATGAGTAGTCACGCTAATTGCCTGGAGGTGGTCATCTGGTGCAAGGACACAGCAATCCTGACATGTCTAAAAGTGGTCCCTCCCTGTCCTCGTTCCTCTGAAAAAAATGTTTGGAATCTAGAATGACTCCGGTTTCCTGCCTACAAGAGAAATGTGCCCCCACAATGACCTTGAGCCATCCCAGTCCCATATTCCATAAATCCCATATCTGAACTCAGCTCATCCAATTCCTAAAGACTTCACTCATGCCGTTGTTACTTTAGACTATTCCTCCTCCAATGGTATCAGGCCGCCTCCCCACCCCCTTTTTCCACCCTCTATAAACTGAAACTCACTCATAACTTGCTTATTCATCTCCTAACTCAAACTAAGTCGCATTCACCAATTATCTTTGTTCTCACTGACTTACTTTGGCATCTTAGTGCAACATCACAGTTTTGAAATTCTGATTTTTTTAAATGTAGAAACCCTCCATGGCCTCCCTATTCTTATTCTTGTAGCCTTCTCTAGCTCTAAATAACTGTTGTATTTTTGTACTCCTCCATTTCTGATTACATATCTATTCCTGATTTTGAACATTGCACCAAACATTGCGGCATCTACTCTCAAGGTCTTAATTTCTCAAATTCCCTTCTGAAATGTCTGCTCCTTATCTCTCGCTGCATCTTTAAGGCTGTCCTTAGAAGTGACATTCTCCCCTAGTCCTAATATTTCCTTGATTTGATCCATTGTCAAATTTTGTTCAATTATGTCTTGAGATGCTATGGACATGTTTCTATGTTGATGCTGCAGTGGAATTGAAAATTATGATTGTTGCATCAGTGCTTATAGGAGACAAGAGATGTAGATGAATGGGATGCAAGCAAGAGACTGCAGAATTTGTTTTTCACAGCACAGATTTTGTCTAGGAGCTCACACTATTATGCTTTAATCATTCTCTTTCAACAGTTAATCATTCTGCATTGCAATCTCAGTGGTTTCTACTTTTATTTCAGACTTTCAGCATTTGTAATTTTTGATTTTTATTTACGGAATCTGACTGTCCCCTGTTGATGTTGTGTTGTGATTCTTGTGGACTGAGTCTGTTAGTTCATCTTTAATTGAAACTCAAACCACGACTACCAGTGAGATGCTGCCATTTTCCATCACTGGGTCCTTTATCAATATTGTATTAAAAAGAAATAAAACATATCCCTCCAACCTGGAAAGATGCAATTCAAAACAAAGGTGAAATAAATGTAACACGGTTTTCAGTATTCTTCTTATTTGCCACTGATACTTACCTGACTGTAAGGAGAAAGGCTATTAGTGAGCATTTATTAAGAGTAATTTAGGCAATCTGCAATGAAATTGTACACAATGAAAGAGCCAAAATTTCATTCTACAAAATAAATTAAGGACAAAAAAAACGACCACATGCAGGAAGCCAGGTGTAAAAGCAAAATGAGAGAATGTGTTGCAGTAAATTTTTTGGCTTGATCTTCATGATGATTAAAATGGCCTTTTAAAATTTTTGCAAAATTTTAACCACATATTTACCTTGCAGCGGTATTTTCCATCTATTTTGATAAGTGTACAGTTCACTTACAGCAGCATTAAAATCTGTTACATAATCTGTCCTTGGAATATTATCCTTTCTCTTTTATTATTCAAGTAATTTAGCTGACATTTTAATATCTGCACATTCATTATTGAAGTCTCCCTGAGGGCTTGTTGGGAAAGAGAGAAAATCTTGACCATTATCAATTCTGCTAGAATTGATGTGGGATGTGGGTATCACTACTAAGACCAGTGTATATTTTCCAAACCTCATTGTCCAGGGGAAGATGGTGGTAAGCTGCCTTCCTGAAACATTGCCATTTGTGTCTGACATGAGTTTCCACTGTACTGTAGGGGAGTTAACTCCAGGATTTTGACCTAGCTGCAGTGAATTGAATTGACCATGTATGACAGTGGGACTCACAGAAGCAGATCAAGATGCAACATCTTCTCAGCATATCTAAAGGTGAATGCACACCTATCAATACAGTTATTACTGAGTTTGGGGATGCTAACAGCAACTCTTTTTGTTATTTGTTTAATTGTCCAGCATTGTTCATGCTACATATGGCAGAAATGTGAAGCTTTGTTCTAATCTGATGTTGGCTCTGGAAACTCTCCCTAGGTTATGTTGCTATTGTTGAAATAATTCATGAGTTCATAAGTTCTTAAGATATAGGAGTAGAATTAGGCCATTTGGCCTACTGGGTCAGTTCTGTCATTCAATCATGGCTGATATTCTCCTCACCCCCATTTTCCTGCCTTCTCCCAATATCGCTTCAAATCATTACCACTTAAAATCTGTCTAGCTCCTCCGTAAATGCTCTCACTGTCCCAACAGCCAATGAACTTTGGAGTAGCAAATTCCGCAGATTCATAACTTTTTGAGATAGTTAGTTTCTCCTCAGCTCTATTTTAAATTTATACCTCTTATCCTAATACTATGACTTCTCATCCTAGAATGCTCACAAGAGGAAGTAGCCACTCCATCTCTATTTTATCCACACCTTTTATCATCTTGAATACCTCGATTGATCTCCCCTCATACTTCCAAATTTCAGAGAGTATCGGGCTAATCTGTTTAATCTTTCTTCATACAACAAACCCCTCATCTCTAGAATCAATCTAGTGAACCTCCTCGAAACTGTCTCCAATGCCACAACATCTTTCCTCAAATAAGGGGACCAACTGCACACAATATGCCAGGTGCAGTCTCACCAATGTTTTGTTGCAATGATACTTTGTTTCCTTTATATTCTATTCCTTTAGCTATAAAATCCAACATTCCCTTCACTTCCTTTATTATCTGCTGTACCTGCATGCTAGTTTTCTGTGACTCATGAATGAGGACACCCAGATCCCTCTGTACCGTAGTCCTCTGAAGCCTCTCCCCGTTGAGATAATAGGTCACCTTCACATTTTTCCAACCAAAATGTATGACCTCACACTTATCTATATTAAACTCCATCTGCCACATTTTCACCACTCTCTTAACCTATCTACATCCTTTCTTCAGGTTCTTATTTCCTCAATTTACCATTCCGCCTATTTTTGTGTCATCTGCACATTTGGCTATACAGCCTTCTAGAGCTGAAAATATGTTGCTGGAAAAGCGCAGCAGGTCAGGCAGCATCCAAGGAACAGGAGAATCGACGTTTCGGGCATAAGCCCTTCTATACAGCCTTCTATCCTTGTATCCAAGTCATTAATGTAGATTGTAAATAGCTGAGGCCCAAGGACCAAGCCCTGTGGAACCCCACTAGTTACTCATTACCAACCAGAAAAAAAAACTCATTTATCCTGACTCTCTGTCTTCTGTCCATCAGCCTGTAACCTATCTAAGCTAATAAATTCCCCTAATCCCATTTGATCCAAGCTTATGAATTAACCTTTTGTGTGGCATCTTATCAATGCCTTCCAAAAGTCCAGATATACTACATCTACAGGATCCTCATTATCCACTTTGCTTGTTGCATCTTCAAATTATTCTAAAGTGTTGAATACCTCAGTCACATTTGCTCTACCCATCAAATTGATGTTTCACAATCTGTGGCTAATGGCAAGTGTTCTATTTGGGCTTTTAGTGGGAGTGGATGTGCCCACTGAAAATGATTCTACCCACCCAAATGTAGTTGGACTTATTGGTATCATGCAATAAACATTGTTATTTGAGAATATCCTTTTTTCTATGGATAGTATTAATGTGTTACTTCTACTACTAATCCTTAGATGGGCACAAGCCAAAGTCCATGAGCGCAAGACAAACTTTGGCAACAAATAGAATCATAGACTTCCTACAATGTGGAAGAAGGGCATTTGGCCCATCGATTCTGCTTTGACCCTCCGAATAGCATCCCAGTCAGACCTATGTGTATCCTTGCATTTTACAATGGCTAATCTGCCTAGCCAGCACATTCCTGGACACTACATGACAATTTTAGCATGGCCAATCCACCTAACCTGCATATTTTTGAACTGTGGTAGAAAACCAGTGCATCCAATGGAAACCCACACAGACACAGAGAGAGTGTGCAAATTCACTCAGTCACCCCTGGAAACAAACCCAGGTCCCTGGTGCTGTGAGGCAACAGTGCTCACCACTGAGCCACCTTGCCACCCCAAACTAACTCAAATGATCCTAACCAGCCCTACTGGCAAAAGGTGGCTAAATACTATGAGATTCCAACAGTGATCATAGCTGTTTCAACTATTTAATATGCATATAGCCCTCATTGTACCTTCACGAGAATGACACTTCCGCTGCTGCTTTTGACATGCTCAGCTGCACTCCTCAATAAATCAGTTAGTCTCCTGGGTTTTTTAGATTAGATTACTTACAGTGTGGAAACAGGCCCTTCGTCCCAACAAGTCCACACCTCTCGCCGAAGCGCAACTCACCCATGCCCCTACATTTACCCCTTACCTAACACTACGGGCAATTTAGCATGGCCAATTCACCTGACCTGCACATCTTTGGACTGTGGGAGGAAACCGGAGCACCCGGAGGAAACCCACGCAGACACGGGGAGAATGTGTAAACTCCACACAGTCAGTCGCCTGAGGCAGGAATTGAACCCGGGTCTCTGGCGCTGTGAGGCAGCAGTACTAACCACTGTGCCACTGTGCCGCCCACCAGTGCCACCGTGCCGCCCACTATCTGGCTTGATAGTGATGGATTGTGTTGGGATAGAATTCTGCTGTTCAGGGCCCTTAGCATCTCATGATTGTTCAGTTCTTAATTTTTTATAATTTTCTTAATTTTCCACATTTAGAAAGGCAGACTTGTGTCTGTAGCATATTTCATGACCACAGGACATTCGAAGTACATTAAAGTCAATTTTCAAAAGTAGTCATTGTCAGAAATGTGGCAGCCAACTTATACACAGCATGCATCTCCAGACAGCAATGTGACAATGACCAGAGAATATGTTTTCTTGATGCAGATTGAGGCAACTTGAAAAATACTAGATTCTTTGGGGACTTGACAGTGTAGATGCAGAAAGGTTATTTCCTCTTGTGGAAGACTTTGGGACCAGGAGGCATAACTTCAGAAGAAAGGGTCACACATTTAAGATAGAGACAAGGAGGAGTTTCTTCACTCAGAAAATAGCAAATCTGTGGAATTCTTTACCACAGGGTGCTGTCAAGACTGGGTCATTAAATATATTCAAGGCTGAGATAATTCAGAGAAGCAAGGGTTATGGGAAATAAAAACAAGAGGGTAGAATTAAGGACGATCAGATTAGCGTGATCTCATTCAATTGAGGAGCTGGAATAATGGGCTGAATGGCTTTCTTCCACTCCTATGTTTCACAGTCTAGCAGTCTCAATAATACTGGCTAAGATAGCAGGAATAGTTGACATGAGATTTTTACACTCAGCTGAGAGGGCAGATGGGGAATCAAGTTAACAGTAGCTCCTATAGTGTAGCTCCCCTCAGTGCTTCAATAATATGACAGTTTTGATACTGTGTTGAAGCTCTGGAGTTGCACATGAATACACAGCTTTCTGATTCAGAGGTGAGAGGGCAATCAAATTAATCACAAGCTTGTTATGTTAGGGCCACACAACACATTGAAAGGTGGCGTCATGGTGAAAAAGTGAGCTTGTCTTTATAAGGATAGGTGATTTTTATTCCTAACAAAGCATTTGAAATAGATAGATGATGAGGACAAAGCCAATAAAATTTTTATCTGCTGCTGGTTCTCTTCCCTTGATGAAAACTCTGTCTGGTAGCTCAGCAAATTTGGTCCATTTCCTTCACAGAACTAATCTTGTTAGCTAAAGTCTCCACTTCCAGAATAAGTTCTGTATCGTCACATCCTCAGTGCTATGCCAATCATTACTGATGGCATTGTTGCCAAAATATCCAGATGTCCTTTGACATAAGGACTGCTCAAGGATCAAACAGGCAACAGATCCACCGGCAAAGAAACTAGTTCCAATGAAAGGAAAGGTCATTAAAAACTGCAGGAATATGTAGGTTAGGTGCATTAGTCAAGGATAAAATAGGGTCGGGGGAATGGGTCTGCATGGGTTACTCTTCAGAGAGGCGGTGTGGAATTGTTGGGCCGAAGGGCCTGTTTCCACACTGTAGGGATTCTATGATTCTATGTAATACCCAGTCAGAGAGAGGGGTGGAATACTACCTTGAGTTGTGTTTTAATTGTTCAACACAATCACTGAGGGTGACTTGCACACCACAGAAATCAAAACTGTCACAAAAGAACTTAGTATCAAACCTTTAGTGGAAAACCTTTCCAAACTTAATGACTCATTGGCTACAAATGAAACTGGTAGTATTTTTGTAAACTCATCAAGCATAGCTGCCACATCCGTGCAAACTTATTTGTCTCTGTGGAGCTCATTTTATGAGTTTCCTTCCCTTCTATGTCCACCTTCCACAGGGACCGTTTTCTCCGGGACACCCTGGTCTATTCTTCCTTCACGCCCAACACTCACCCCACAGCCTGACAGCACCTTTCCCTGCAACCACTGAAGGTGGACCCATTTTACTTTCCCTTATCAGTATCCAAGGGCCCAAACATACTTCCAGGTGAAGCAGCATTTTACCTGCACTTCCCACATTCTACTCGAATGCATTCACTGCTCACAATGTGGTCTCCTCTATAATGGGAATACGAAGTGTAGAGTGGGTGATTGTTTCATCAGAACATATACTTTCTGCCCACAAAAAAGACCCTAGGCTTCCAGTTGCCTGCCATTTTAACAGACCACCCTGTTCCTCGACCAACATCTCTGTCTCAGGTTTGCTGCAGTGCTCCAATGAAACGCAGCGCAAGCTGGAATAACAACAGCTGATTTTCCACTTGGGGACCCTTCAGTCCTCTGGATTCAAATCAAGTTCAGTAATTTTAAGGTCTGAACTCCCCCATGTCCTAGCCCCTTACCACACACAAACACCAGGCCTTGTTATCACATAGTCTGTCGTTACACATTACCTATTGTTAGCCACTAACAGTCTCCATTAATAGCTATTCACCATCCCAGATAGGTCGTTATTGACTCCTTTGTCTGTCCAACTGTTTCGTTGCAATCTATCCAGACCTACTGCTTACTCTTTACCCCCTACCCCCACCCTATCTTCATCTGAAATGTTAACTCAGATTACTCTTCACAGATGCTGCCATACCCGCTGAGCTTTTCTATCGACTTCTGTTTTTGTTATTTCAAACATTGTTTATTACATTAATACAAAATAGCACAATGCATAGTTACTCTGAGATTTCCAGGCTTTACTCTCACTGTTATTCTTAACATGTGCTTCTCTCTAACAATGTAATCCAATTTCAACTTGCCTATTAGTTAATCTCCTATCTGTGTACAGAGGAAGCTCGATTATCCGAATGAGATGGGCAGGCACTATTTCATTCGGATAATTGATTATTCGGTTAATTCAATGTCTCTCCTCTGGTGCTTGGAGTTTTCTGAAGTTTCCTTTTTCCTCACTCTGCCTGCCTTGCTCCCTCTGCTAGAATCAAGGTTTGTTCCTGAGCCAACATACACATGTGTGTAAGGGACCTGCAGCATTGCTGAAGCCTCCTGCATCTCCCCCCCAACCCCTCCACCACTACCACACCGTACCCTCCATCAGTTCAATGCGATTGACACAGCAAGCACTTCCTATGTCTGCTCCCCATTCAAGAGACTGGGCAGCAGCACACCATGCGCGAGTCCCTACCTCCAACCGTGTGCCCACACTCCCGCCCTCGCTACCCCCCATGCACCCCTTCCCCTTCCATTCGACCCCTTCCAACTCCGTCCAACCCAACCCCCTGTCTGACACCAACCCGTCCCCACCCCCCCAAGTCCACCCCAGCTCCAGACCCTACCCCAACCCGCGTCCACCCCAACCCTTACCCAACATGAAAACTCTTATGACATGAGGTAAACCCTCCTGCTTAATTTAAATTAGCAACACAGAAAAGATTTATCCCGTGCTGTAATCTGTAAAAATTTGAGAAGCTAAGAACTATTTAAAGTAAAAATTATCAACTTTATTTCTTAAAGTATAATAGAGAATAATTAACTAACAACTATTTACAACTCCTTCCTCTAACCTATCTTTTACCTTCTCCTTCTACAATACTAGTCTGATAAAACTCCTGATTAAGATTTACAAAAAACAAAACTTCTTATCTCAAAACCAGGCAGCTCTTGGCTCTTCTCTGTATTCCGATCTTCTTTTCTTCATCTTGGGGATTCTGCTTTACAGGTCACTAATCGATAAAGGTACCTTTAAAAGAATTTTTCTCTGGGCAGTTAGCAGATGTCATTGGCTTGGCAGTTCTCCTCTCAACTGTTCAATGTTCTTTGGTCTTATATCCCCAAATTGTCGGATTGTATCATTGGCTTTTAAAATTGTCAATATACTCAATTCAAACTGGATTGGAATGTGGTATTTGTTTAGGGTATAATTTAAACTGATTGGCCTAATTCAAATCTGTTTTTGTCTCCAGGCAACCAGCTACCCTAGCTGCTATACCAAAAGGTTAAATTATATATTTTTTCAGAACACTTGGTGCTGTCAGGTAGTTCTGTTACTTTTAACTCTCTTAAAGTGCACCACACCTACATCTTCATAACAGAAGTGATGTGGAGTTGCCAGTGTTGGACTGAGGTGAACAAGGTCAGAAGTCACATGACACCCTGTTATACTTCAACAGGTTTTTTCTAAATCAGAAAATTTCAAAGCACTGCTCCTTCATCAGGTGAAGTGGTGAAGGGTTTGCCTGAGGCAATGATTGTGACCCAGTAACAAAAACAAGAGAATTGTAGTGGTTGCAGGAACTATTGCGATACCCCCTTGATGACCACTGACGGACTAGTAGTTTGTTCATGCCAGTCTGCAGACCCTGGCTAAATGCATATCCCACATTCCAATGAGCTTTCAGAACTGGAAGATCCGCAGATGGCATGGTCTTTTCAGTCCACCAGCTGTAAGAATAAGGATCACTGTTTTGCCTTAATCAATCGCACCAAGGCATTTCACAATGTTAGTAAAGGTGATCTGTTTAATCTACAGAAGAAAACTAAAGTTCTTCTAAAGTTATTCAGTATGATCTTTTTTCACTATGACAGCATAATGGGTAAAGTCATCTGTGACAGGGCAATATCTAAACCCCTTGAGATCTGCAGTGGGGCCAAACAAGATTGTGTTCCAGCACTCATACTCTGGCTAATAATTAGTTTTCCTGCTGTCATATGCCTTCAGTTCACTGACAGAGGATATGCACATTTATTCCAGAACTGAAAGAACTGTTTCGCCTCGCTGCATAAGGTTTAAATCAAAAATGCAACACATTCTCATTGTAGGGTTGCTCTGTGCTGATGACATCAAACTAGCACTCTATGCTGAGGAAGCTTTCAGTGACAATAGACGGACGGTCTCACATCTGCAAACTGTATCAGGAAGAGAAATGCCATGGTTCAGGACATATTAATACTGATGGATGGTAGTATGGCTATGTGATGTTAGAGGCTGTTCCTTAGCTCAACATATTTAACCTCCATAAGAACTGTCACTCAGAAACATAGAAAATAGGAGCAGGAAGATGGTATTGACCCCTTCAAGCCTGGTCTGTCTTTCAATATGATCATAATGCAACTCAGTACCCTGTACCCATTTTTGTCCCATACCCTTTTATCCTTTTAGCCCTGACAACTGCATCTAACCCCTTCTTCAAAACAGTCAGTGCTTTGACCTCAACCACTTTCTGTAACGGAGAATTCAAGAGGTTTGCCCCTCTCTGGATGAAGAAATTTCTCCTCATCTCAGTCCTAAACAGCCTACCCCATTTCTTTAGAATGTAGCCCTTAGTTCTGGACTTGCCTGTCATTGGGAACATCCTTCCTACATTTACCTTTTCTAGGTCTCTTAGAATTCAATCAGCTGCCAACTCATTCTTTTACATTCCAATGAATATAATAATATGTCAGAAATGCCATCCCAGGAATCAGTATTTGTTGCTCTCTCTCCACAGCCAGAACATCCTTCCTCAGATAAGGACACCAAAACTCCAGGTGCAGTCTTAACAATGCTCGATCCAATTGCAACAAGATATCACTGTTCCTTTACTGGAATCCTCTCACGATGAAGGGCAGCATGCCATTTCATTTCTTCATTGCCTGCTGCAACAGCAGGTGAGGTGCCGGAAGACTGGAGTTGGCAAACGTGGTGCCACTGTTTAAAAAAGGTGGTAAAGACAAGCCAGGGAACTATAGACCAGTGAGCCTGACCTCGGTGGTGGGCAAGTTGTTGGAAGGAATCCTGAGGGACAGGATGTACATGTATTTGGAAAGGCAAGGACTGATTTGGGATAGTCAGCATGACTTTGTACGTGGGAAATCATGTCTCACAAACTTGATTGAGTTTTTTGAAGAAGTAACAAAGAAGATTGATGAGGGCAGAGCAATAGATGTGATCTATATGGACTTCAGTAAGGCGTTCGACAAGGTTCCCCATGGGAGACTGATTAGCAAGGTTAGATCTCATGGAACTCAGAGGAATGAGCTGCCAGTGGATGTGGTGGAGGTTGGTACAATTGCAACATTTAAGAGGCATTTGGATGAGTATATGAATAGGAAGGGTTTGGTGGGATATGGGCCAAGTGCTGGCAAGTGGGACTAGATTGGGTTGGGATATCTGGTCGGCATGGACGGATTGGTCCGAAGGGTCTGTTTCCATGCTGTACATCTCTATGACTCTATGACTCTATAACTCTATAACTGGTGTGCAGGACTTCTAGGACCCAAATATGGGCAGCATGGTGACAACAGTGGTTAGCACTGCTGCCTCACAGCGCCAGAGACCTGGGTTCAATTCCCACCTCGGGCAACTGTCTGTGTGGAATTTGCACATTCTCCCCATGTCTGCGTGGGTTTCCTCCGGTTTCCTCCCACAGTCCAAAAATGTGCAGGTTAGGTGAATTGGCCATGCTAAATTGCCCATAGTGTTAGGGGCAGGGCAAATGTAGGGGAATGGGTCTGGGTGGATTGCTCTTCGGAGGGTTGGTGTGGACTTGTTGGGCCGAAGGGCCTGTTTCCACACTATAAGTAATCTAAAAAAAATTTCACCTCTCTCCTTTTCCAAAATATCGCCTTTCAGATAACATTCTGTTTTCCCGTGGTTACGACTGATGTGGATAACCTCACATTCACCCACATTATATTTCAACTGCTATGCATTTTCCAACTCACTCAACTTGTCCAAATCATGTTGAAATATCTCTGCATCCTCCTCACAACTTATCCTTCCACTGGGCTCTGTGTCATCTGAAAGCTTAGAGTCATTACGTTTAATAACGTCATTTAAATATTAATATATATTGTAAATAGCTAGGGTCCAAATATTGAGCGCTCCAGTATTCCATGAAGCACTGGCTGCCACTTGGAAAAATATGTGTTATTCCAACTGCTAACTGTTTCCTGTCTGCTAACCAGGTCTCAATCCATCTCAATACATCACTGCCAATCCTATGCACTTAAATTTTACATGGTAATCTCTTATGTGGGATCTTATCAAAAATTTTCTAAAAACCCAAGTAAACCACATCCACTGGCTTCCCAGTTATTGGCTTCCTGTTCTCAACTTTACCAGACACATCCTTTGCATTGGATAGGCATATGGAGGATAGTGGGCTAGTGTAGGTTAAGTGGGCTTGGATCGGCGCAACATTGAGTGCCAAAGGGCCTGTACTGCGCTGCATTCTTCTATGTTCTATGTTCTAAAACTTCCAGTAGATTTGTCAAGCCTGATTTTCCTTTCATAAATCCATACTGACTTTCCGATACTGTCACTGTGTTCCAAAAGCTCTGCTATTAAATCTTTTATAATGGACTTGAACATTTTTCCCACCACCAATACCCAGGATAACTGGTTGATAATTCCCTGTATCACTTTAAGTTCTTTCTTAAATAGTGGGGTTACATGAGCTACATCCAATTACAGGAAATGTCCCAGACTAGAAGCTATAGAATTTCAAAAGATGGCTACCAATGCCACTTATTCAAATTCTATGAAGTATGTAGACTCTTCAACCTAATGTGAGGTCTACACAGTATTATTTCTCTTCAGAGTCTTTCCATAATGTAATCTCTCTTACACTATTTGAATATGAACCCTTGCTCTACATTTTGTAAGTGTGCAACAAGTTTACTTACAAGAGTTCTAAAATATTTCTGCAATCAGAAAACGTGTGCACCTAAGCTTTCAGTCAATCTGTAGTAAATTCTGTGATGCCTGTTTACTTAGCCATGAAAATACCGAGGCTTAACCAACCAAGCACAGTGAATATCCATCAGTTATCAAACTCTCACAGTCAAATACAGAACATCTGTAGTTCCAGATTGCTATCAGAGGAGCAATAGCTATTGATCATCCTGAGAAGCTGATGAAGCACATACTTACAGATATTTGTAACGTATGTAAATGGTATGAGGGCCTTGATTTGGAGAAATTTAAGTTTGGAAGCTTAAAAGGAGGGGAATGACGTTGCAGGGAGTTTGTACCTGTGGGCTGATGCAACCTAAAGAGGAGTTGTCTTACCAAAATGAATTCACAGAGGCAAGCATCCTGTTGCCAAGTCACCCTGTATTTATACGTGGAAAGTTCTTGACACTGATCCATCTTCCTCTGAGTGAACAGCATATCTGACACTCTGTTTATATCTTTCAGCCAGGACTCCCTGACTGGACCAGATAAACAACTTCGCTGAGTGAGCTCATTCTGTACAGTCCCAATGGCTGACCTCATTGCAATCACTTTACTACCACCTTTCTCTACACCAGCCTATGCAACTAAAACTGCTTCCCAAATGGTACAGGCCTCACTCCAACCTGGCCTACAATAATGGGATGAGGCACTTAATCAATTATTAATTGGCCAATTAAGGGAATCAGTAGGCCAAATTGTATGCAAGCCACCCAACATCTCTGCTCTCCCTCATTTAACTGTGGTAGGGTTTGAACCAGGCGCATATCACTCGATCTTATGTTCCACCTTTCATTTCCCCCAAAAAACTCCAAAATTAAGAGCTTGAAGGAGTATTTAATCCAAACCAGGATCCTTGAATTACCATTCCAGAAGTGTAAGCAGAATGCCTAGAAGTATGCAAATGCACACAACATTTTAAACAAGATAGCTGAGTTGATGACACAAATAGAAATAAATGAATATGATTTGATAGCACTACAGAGATGTGGTTCTAGGGCTGTAGGACAATGTATAAATCAAGAAACAATAAGAAGGGCACTACAATTGTCATGGGTTATTTTAATCTGTATATCGACTGGGCAAATCAGGTGGTCATGGGTAACATAGAAACTGACTATTAAAGTGCATTATGATACAAAACTTACCTGGCAACAGACCAATTTTAAATCTGATGGTATGTAATAATGTCACATTAATAAGAAATCTTATAGTTTAGCATCCTGTAGCAGGTAGAGATTATAACATGCTAGAATTTCAAATTTAATTTTAGGGAGAGCAACTTGGGATAAAATTACCGAACTTAAATAAGGATAATTACCAATATATGAATAAATATTTGTTTAAAGTGGGTTGGAAAGATAGACCAAGGAGAAAATCGATGGTGAGTATTGGCAGACATTTAAGCATGTATTACATATTTTTAAAAAAAGTCAAAACAAAGGAGAATGTTAAACTAGGGAACATAGAGAAGAAGGGGACGCTCATTTGAAATTGAGATGTGAAGGAATTTCTTTTCCCAGAGGGTAGCGTGAGTCTGGACTGTTTGGAATAACTCCAGGGAGTTATGAAGGTTCAATCACTGGAAGTGTTTAAAGAGGAGGTCAATACATTTTAGAAATATTGGGTAGTTGATGGCATGAGAGAGACATTGAGACCTGAGCCATATCAATTGTGATCTTATTTAATGACAAGACACTGTTGAGGAGCTGAAGGGCCTATTCCTCTTCCTATTTCTTATGTTATTATCTTCTTTAACTCCCCCCTATTGTGGGGTGGCTGAGATCTGAAAACCTTTGAACTAGCTAAGAAATGTAGACTTGGGTGTGTTGCATATGGGGCAATAAATAATGTAATGTCTTACCCAGTCCACCTATGCTACAGGACTGCTTTAGTGGTAATAGTTTGATGTCAAAGCTTTAAAATTCATTGCATTGAAAGTTCAGAAGACTGTACAGTAACTGACAGGCACTATTGTGAAAAAGCAGGAATATAATAAAACATTCTATTTCTGCCCATGCACTATTCCTGAGTTGAAAGTGAGGCACAAGACATGGTAGTAATGGGGGAATGGGGTGTGATCACAGCATTCATTGAGCACGTTCTCTGAATTCCACA